>NW_009198784.1:18332-26246 GCF_000690835.1 Fulmarus glacialis | reverse complement strand
CCCCCCCAGCCCCAGTGTGACTTGAACACACAACCTTTTGATCTGGAGTCAGATGTGCTGGCATTGTGTCATGAGGCACACTGTCATTCATACAGATGTGTATTTAACCTAGTTAAAATGTTGGTGGCATGAAGAAGTTTAGTCCATTCTCCTTTGCAGGCAGGTATTCTTTTTGCTTGAAGTAAGGTGTAGAAAATGATCCTTCCAATATACTCCTGTGTGGCCCAGTGTACTTAACTGGATGTGGAAAATAGGTATTCATGCTGTTTCTTGCTTCAGGTTGATGTTGTGTTAATACTGGAATGCAGCTGCTTTTAGATACTTCATTAAAATCTTCTTTTATTTGGCTTTTTGCCAACAAGTGTGCAATGTTAGGTAGCGTTACTTACGTTACAACTGTTTAAACTGTGGAGTGAATGAACTCTCTGGTATCTCTACAGATTTCAATGAATGGGCAAGTATGACTGTATTGTCTGGTATGTGTGTGAGACTTGGATGAGTGTAGCTAAAAGTAAATATAGCCCTGTGCTTCTGATCCAGTTATGTGAAATCTTGCAGCATCTTGCACAATTCAGATAGCGAAGATGTCAACTGTGTGATGACTTCAAGTGGGCATGGAGTGTAAGGTGTCCTTCTGACACAGAGGCTGTTGCTTAAATTAGGATTTACAGGTTATTCTCTGATGAAATTGTCCTGATTGCCAATGGGACAAGATTGTATGAGGAATGTCTTAAGAGATGCTCCCTTACCTAACATGCTCCCTGTCAAAAAAGATTTTTGAAGAGAGAAATCATCTCTGATGAAGACAAATCCCAGTACCAGGGAAGCACATGAGAAATTCAACAAACCAAGATTTCAATTTCCCCTTTACAAACAGATGCAGCAGAAAATATTTCAGCAGTCATCATCCAGGGAAGCACATGAGAAATTCAACAAACCAAGATTTCAATTTCCCCTTTACAAACAGATGCAGCAGGAAAAAAAAAGTCATCATGGGTGTTCTTAAGTGTTAATATTATAATAGGGGTTATTGGTTTGCTCTTTAGTAATGCTTTAGTTTTTCAAAAAGTCATTTGTCCTGAGTGTTTTTTTCTTTGATAATGAGTTATTTTTTCCAGCGCTGAACATCAGTGCTTTGATTCAGGAGTGACTGGTATGTATTAGGTTGCAAACAGGTAGTTCTCTTTCAGTCACTTTACAATCATAGAGAACTCCATGTACAGTTGAAAGCTAAAGAAAAAGATTTTTTCTCCCCCTAAAGACAAGTATTTTATCCAGATGGTTATTCATAAATATATAGTTAAAATTTCTGTCTCTTTTCAAAAATGAATTGATCTGTATAAATGCTTCTAATTAGTATGCCCTGACATCATCCACAGGTTACAGTGAGAATTCATCTTAGGTGTTAACACATTTTCTAATAGTAAAAATAAGATTTCATTCTATCATTTATGCATTGTGTACATGATGTTTGAATGCCTCAGGGTAGTAAAGCAAATCAACAGTAAATAAATCATAAATGTGGCTGGTAATTTTCTCTTAAAACTGGATGATGATTAAGATAATAAGGCTATTACCAAGCCAGGAGAAGAAAGTATTGGAGGAGTAGATTGGCAGTAAACAAGGAGCCCATACGGATTTAGAAAAGGGGGTTAATGAGTGTAAAAAATGACATTCTGGAAGTGAGATGTGTCAGGCTGAAATGAAGAATTTCCAAAAGCCAATCTGAGTTAGATTTCACAACAGAAATCAGAAGACAAAGAAGAAAAGCAGCAGCAATGGGCAAAGCTCAAAGTGAAGCTAGTCCCAGAACAAAACAAATAACTTGCTTCTCTTTTGAATGTGAACATAGATGTTGGACTATGGGTATACAGGCTGAAGAACCCATGGGGTTTACAATATGGACACTGTGTGAAGAAGCATTTGTTCTGCCTTCTCCCTCAGCCCTCTGGCTCTGGTTGGAGCTAAGGAGAAGACCATGTGTTGCAGGTGCAATGGGGCTAACCTAGTGTGCTGTAGCCATGGACTATAAACCACCTTTTAGCTCCTGTTCTCAGCACAGATTGGCATTGGCAATTGCCGAAATAGCAGGGCAGCCCTTAACAGCCACTGGTATACTCCACCGTCAGTATGGAAGATTTAGGAGATGGGAGTCAGGATATATCACGCCAGGCTGACTTGGTATTTCTATGCCAAAACAACTGGTATCTGACAATGAGAAGGGCAGGAAAGTTCTCCTTTTTGTGTTCCTCTGACACTTCTAAGCTTGCCATCTCCCACCAGCCACCTCTTTCCTCTTCAACCCCTGTGGAGCATAAGAATTTTTGATATGGGGATTGTCAGTACTCGGAGGTACTGAAAGGCCTTTTGGGGTGAAGAGCTGTCTGGCCAGGGACATGCAAAAATGAAGGATGAAAGGAAATTACAGGAAACCTAAAACACATTTGAATTCTAGAAAACCTTTCTAGGGCATATGAACATGTAAACAGCCTTATCGTATGCATGTTTCATGTCACCTTTGGGACACCTAACTACATGTTGTATTTACTTAGATTTAGTAACTTTGCATCGCAAGATCTGAGAGTTAAGCTGTATATTTTATATTTCATGTGAGTGCAAAGTGATAATAATAGGCTCCACATTAATATGCACACACACATGCACACAAACATACTTCATGAACACATCAGCAGTTAGAAGAAAGATGCTTACTTTAATGTTCTTAAAACCTCCTTTGTTTCTTGCTGAAGCAGCCTGTATCTCTATTATAGACACCGACCTTGCATCTCTGGCAGAAACATCCAACTCTACTCGGCAGCCGCCAGCATTGTGTCTACATGGCTGTGGTTGTGTCTATGTTGTAGGCATACGTGGGATCGTTGAGTGGGCACTAGCCCTAGCCTGCCCATTGCTCTCATTTCCTGAGGCAATGGGAGATGGTGAGCATGCATCTACATGTAGGCACTGTGGGAAATGAGCAGACTGGCACCTGAGGGTGAAATCTGGCATCATTTGCATGACAATATAGACACACCCCTTCTAGACAATAAAAAGTTAGTGGTAGCAAAACACCAGGAAGTTCTTGAGGAGAACACAGAATTTTCATGTAGCGTAATCTAGTTGATGAAATGAGATTTTATGAGGAGTCTCAACTGATTCAGGGCTTCGGGCCTTAAGACAGAATCACTGGATCCTTTCACATTCCTTAAGTGTTTCCCTTTTTGTTGTTTCAGGATGCTCACCAGAACCCCAAGTGTTGTTGCCCAAGTGTTCCTTCTTCTAAGCATAGTTCTTGTCATTGCTATTGCAGTGATTCAGTTAAATCGGCAACAGATCCTTTCCCCAGGGCTGAAGGTAAGTCTTAGAATACCTAAGGAAGGAGAACAATGTTTTGAACTGATATTTAATAATGTTCCTTTCTCAACTAATTTTTACGGGGTGATTCAAATGAGCTTACAGCCGTAAATTAATGTTTAATCACATCTTTGTCATGGGAAAACTGAAGCTGAGAGAAAAAGAGAATTGGTCAAGATCACAGAGTCAGTGGCAAAGCAGGAAAAGCATTCCTTAATTCCCTGTCTGTGATGCCTATCACACAGTGTCTTTTCCAAGACTGAAAGGCCAAACGAGGAGAATATGCCACTGCTTTCTTATTTTTGCCAGAGATTGGAAGTAATTTTAAAGTAATTTTGACGTGGGAAATACCCAGAGTTTAAATTCTGCCCCCAAGCACAGCTAGGAAGTTTACGCTGAAACCTTTGCAAGCTGCTCCTGTGTATCAAAAGCATTTGGGCTGTGAGCATGCAGTTTATGATTTACCACGTGTTGGGACTTGCTGGATATTTACAGAAGCAAAGTAGCTTCATGAGGAGGGGCAGAGCAAACTGGAAAAGACAAACTGAAATATTCTGGTATTCAGGCTTTGCCTTGTGTTACTGGAGTAAGTGTGCAGATTCTTCAATGAGAGATGTACACAACTGAGGACAAAGCTGTGGAAATTAGCCTTCTAGAGAAGCTGTGCAGTCTGGCATTTTGAGTTCTCTGCTTTTTCCCACGATAGCTACAAGCATATAAACCTTGCTAGATCCTTCTTTGAAGTCCTTTCTACTTTTCCCTCTGCGTATGTATTTAACTGGATAGTTCACATACTGATAGCAATAGGCTAATGTCTCATTACACTTCAGGGGATTATAAACACCTTTGGCTTTGTCGGAATCATTTGGTGGTATATGAGTCAGACAATGGGATAAAACTGTATTCTGACACCAGTTTTATGTGTTTGTGTGGTGTGGCAGGGTATGTGTGCTGGGATCTTGCATGGGGACACATGCTGCAAGTTTACTCCCTGTTGTGCTCCAAATCTCTGCTTGCAGCAGCCTTACATCCTGCCAATTTTCATGCAAGGCAAGACTGGACTGACATGTAGGCTGAAGCCACTATCTAAAAGACAGCCTACACATCCCTTGTGTTTGTCATTAGTTCAGTTTCACATTCAGAATGATAAAATTATCTACCTTACTCTTTGAGCAAACATCGCACCCACCTTGACCATCTGGACCTGGTTTAGGTGGGGAGGTCTGCTTCCCAAATCACAACGGCTTCATGGCTGGTTTTGGAGGAAGACTGGCAGTTCCTCTGCTAGATGCCTTGGCTTTGGATTTATTTTTGGGCCGTAAGCCTGCCAATGCAGAAAATCTCAGTTGATATGGAGGACCCTGTGTTTGATTCCTGAGACGCTGACTAGTCCTCAGTGAATGATTACACTCACAAGAAGTAATTCTTCAGGAGCAGAGGGAGGACCTTGGCATGCCAGTGTGAAACTCTCCAGTACAGTTGATAATGATGAAGCCTGGAAATGGCAGTGTCCTGAAGTTAGTGGTTGATTAAAGTTAAATATGGCAATAGCATGGTGAAAACAAACTTACTCTTTGTAAATGGCCTTGTTCTTCTTCTTCTGGCTCTTCTCCATGAAACCAAAACAGCTACTGAAGGATAACTAGAGTTTGTGTTATCTGTGGCATAATAGCTCTTTCCCAGGATGCACGTTGAGAGCGTCCGGGTTCATTCCTTTGTGGCACAAGAGATAAATTATCTGCTACGCCATTGATGTTTTAAAGTGTTGTTGCAAAATTAAATGTTTTAGTTCCTCGGTGGTTGGGTTATCTGAAGATTCAGCCAGTGATTTGTGAAGGAAGGACCTGCCCATGTGTGTGATACTGAGGCACTGAAAGAACTCATGTCTCATTGCACACACCATGAAGTCAGAAGAGTGATGAAGAGAGCACAAACATCCTTAGTGACATAGTTTGTGAAGAAGTCCAGAATTGTAAATGATGCTAGCTCTGAATGTCATGAGCCTTTGTACCAGTCAAAAAAATTTCTGTTTGTCTACTGATGTTTTGTGAGCCCTAAAGAGAAAAAACCCTCCTTTCATTATTGTGTTTCTTTCATTTGCCTCTCTAGGTGGTACAGTTTTCTACACCTAAATTTTGCACATCTGTTTTAGCTCTTAGAAAGTGTTTTGCCTTGTTTGTGGATGTTATACTTGATTAAAAGTAGTTCAAACCTATGTAGCTGAACTGAAGTGCGCTTCTAGCATGGATCCACTTTTGTGGCCTCCATCTTCCCTGTAACTGGCTTAGCTTGCTAGCTTCTCGTGGCAGTTTTCCAAAGTGATTGGAAGGCAGGTGAGCCATCATAACTGTGCCTGCTTTAAGGGTTTGTGCATCTCTACATCCTCCTATGGGAATGGTATTCAGGCTGAAAAGGTCCTGGGGCTTGTTCTTGCTTCCCTGTTGGGATTACTACTCTTCAGGATGTACTTGCAAAGCCATTCATATGAATATCCTTTATCCGTTTGGGCCACAACCAGATTGGCTGAGTGAACAGCGTGAAACTGCCTTTGAAAAAGTATAGGTAGTCATCACTCACACGGGTAGCTGTGAGAGCAAGGGGTACCCTCCTGCAAGGAAGGGCAAACAGTTGATAGGGGAGGGGGTGGTTGTCTCTTTAGTCAGCCCAGCTGCAGCCAGAAAAAAGTTGTATGAGTGCACCTTTAGAGACACAAAGTCTGGTTTATTGTTACCTTGCTTTTTATTTAGCTTCTGGTAAGTGTGTACAGTAGTCATAGTATTCCACCAGACCCAAGAAGCAAAGTGGTACATTTACTACATTTACTTCATGTGGTAGGTGGCATGGTCACCTCTGTGTTGAAGGTACATTGGGCAACAGTAAACGCAAAAATAAACATTTTCCTTTAAGTCACTTATTTTTTTCTTTCTTTCTTCCTTCTGCTGGACTAGAAACCAGAACTCTGAAGCTTTTCTGGGTTAATGTTGTCTCCCTGTCTTGTCTGACTAATCTAGTCCATTGACTAGATGGTGCAGTTCTTGGGTATTAGGAAATCAGCAGGCCTGACTCAAACACCTCCACTGGTGTTTGAGTAGAGATGATGCAAATCCTCAGAGGGAAAATTGAAGTAGAGGGGAAAGGAGGGAGAAAAGTTGTTCTGTTCTTTGATAGCTGCTAGCCCAGGATAAGTGTTTGCCTGTGCTTTCAGTCCCACAGTGCATTTCAAAGCAGGAAGGCACTGCCCATCCTTAAAGGGCAGCCAAAGGGGATCTGACTTGCAACTTGGACATGCATGTAGAATTCTCTCACCCTTTTAAAGTGCTGCATCCTCTGTCTTTTCTGATTAATCTTAGTCCTAACATCTGGCACACTTCTCACTGATCACCACTTCATGAGGCTGCATGGGCCAGTTCACACAGAGTGAACTCACACAAGTTCTGAGGAGCTTCAAAAGTCACCCTGAAATGACTGTATACGAAAAATAGGAGGAGGAGGGAGAAGATAAAATTGTCAGTCACACATTGGTTAGATAAGTGTACCACTACTCTTGGGATGGAAATCTGTTACTTTCAGGAAGGAGTCTGGGAAATGCAGGGGAGGATGGAAGTAGGTCAAAAAGCCCCACAGTTAGCTGAGGTAAAAATACTTCTGTTATCTTCCAGCTTTACTTGGGCATGATAGTTAGCTCTAAAAGTAGCTAAGTTAAAAGCTTATGGTTGGCACTTCAAGCTGATCGAGACTAGATTTAATCAATAGCCATTGGGCAGATTGACCGTTACTGTATTACTTGTCTCCAGAGTGCTCATCTCTCTTTCAAGGAGGGGGAATACACTCAAAGTATCTTTGCTAAAGTAGTTACTTGAACGGAACCTGATGGCGTAGTGGTTTGATAGTATCTGTGGAGCCTTTCATCTTTTAGTTGATCAGGGTAAATATCGTCTGGATAAATATAAATGAAATTTTCATTATCTAACAGTCCTCTAGGAAACAGACTAGACTGGTATTGCTGGTAGTTCTTTGGGGGCCAGGAGTGTGTAGGATTACAGTGGAAGCTGGGAACTGATGAGGTGTGGAAGCTGAATGTTTTGCCACCTGAAGCAGTGATCTTTCTCCGTCAGACTTGAGGCTCCCCAGGGAGGCTGTGGGATGAAATTTATTGGCCTGCTGCGAGGGCTCTTACTGCTTTGCAGCCAGATGGAGGCTCTCATTTTTCAGTATTGCCAGGCTCCTGGGCATCTGTCTTTTTTAAAAGAAAAAAAGTTGACAGAGAAATGAACCTGTGTGATTCCTACCGATCAGATGACTTTGGAAGAGGGAGGCAGCTAAACGTACTTTCAGGGATCATAAAGAGGGAAGCAAAATGGCAGTTTTCTTCCCTTCATGCAGTTTGCCTTCCCAGTTGCTACAGTTTTCTGCTGCCATAAAAGATGGGAAGGGGGAAAAGACTGGTCTGGTGAGCAGTGGAATGGAATGGAGAAACCTGTGCTTTAATCCCACAGGGAGTCCAAGTGACCCGAGGCAAAGCACTTAAATATTTCTCATTTATTTAATAAATAAACATGG
>NW_009198784.1:0-18301 GCF_000690835.1 Fulmarus glacialis | reverse complement strand
TTCTCTGTCCCTCTTTGTTGTCTCACACTCTGGCACAGCCTGTTTTCAGTGGCAAACTCTCAGGTGGACTGCCTAAACCACTCAAAGGGAGAGGTTTATGGGGCAATTAGAAAAGAACCAGACTTGTTACATCATTCTCACTGTGGACTATTATGTACTTTACCTCTTTGCTTATAGCTTTATGGATCCCTTGTGCATCCTTGAATCTAAAGCCTGTGCTTAGGTATCAAACCCTTCAGCATCCAGGGACTGTAGCTAGGATAATGGGAAATGAACTTGCTGCAAAATCAGTTCCTAACACAGTGTTATCTATGTGTCAGTGTGGATTTTGAACCTGATGCTAAAAGGAGATCAGCATTCTTCATCCCCACTGAATAAATTATTGATGACATGTAGTATGTTCTTTGTTTTGCAGCCAGATTCATTCTGCGCTTGGCTGTTGGATTCATGCCTAAGCGCGTAACATTAGAATTAATCTCTTGTAAATATACTGTGCATACATTTTCTAAAGTGTTTGATGGTGCTAAGAAGTACAGTTGCATATGGGCCTTTAAGCTGTCACTGTTTGCTTCCTGATCTAATGTATTATTTTTTTCTCCCCAGTATGGAGTAGTCCTTGATGCTGGATCCTCTCGGACTACAGTCTACGTCTATGAATGGCCAGCAGAAAAAGAAAATGACACGGGAGTAGTAAGCCAAACCTTCAAGTGCAATGTGAAAGGTGAGCTCAAATGGAAGTTCCTTATTTCTTTCTAGCCTCCAGGAAGAGGTTATCGGGAAGCTTATACTGTTTTTTCCCCTCTATGTTCCCTTTTCAGTGCTGGGGAGCAAGAACTGTTAAGGCTATGTCTGTATCTGTCAGCATCAATCCTTCTCCTACTGATACAGCAGAGTGCTTTAATCTGCAATGGAGAGAGGAAATTGTAGCTAAACTTGGTTTACTCCACTGCAGTGCATGATTGGTGCAGACAGAATTTGATCTACAGAGAATCAGGCCCTGTAAATGTTCAGTCCTTGTGCCCTGAAATAATTTCTTTTAAAAGGAAAGTATAGAATATATTTAAAAATAGCTTGGAATAAAAAGTCTTTGAGGAGAGTGCGGATCTAGCCCTTGTTAGATGTTAGCCATTAATTTTGATGGAGGCAAAAATGGGTGTCAGCTATGCTATAGGAGTTTGACAAATAAGTTTTTATTTTCCAGAAGTCTTAGTGAAGTTTTAAGAAAAATCTCTGCTGTTTGAGTCATGTTTCCTAGAGAAACAAGGCTTACGCAGTTCATCTGGAATTGTTCTGTAATTACTTGGAAAGAGGCAACTGAGGGGAAATTATGAAGGGCATGCAGAAGGTGAACAGGAAGAGGTTCTCCATACTACAGAACTAGGAAGCATGTAATAAAACTATCAAGTAAAATAGCTAAATTGCAGAACTGTTTCTGACAGGATGTCATAGTCGTATCAAATATGCAGGTCTGCCCTTTGGCTCAGGAAGACCTGTAGTTGTGCACAGCTGGAAGGTGTCCCACGACACATTTCACTGCCTACCTGCCTTCTCTTTTGTCTGAGGTTTTGCATTGATTCTTCTCAGAGAGAGGACGCTAGACTAGACTGACTTTTGCTCACACTCCGGTATGGTTAAGTACATGTTCTAATAGCTTGTTGTGGATTCCTTCATAACAGCTTTTGAATCTCTTAGTCAACTTCAGTGACATTTGACTAAACTTTCAAAGATACCAAAATTTCACACATTTTATGAAGACAGGTGGCCAGGCAGCGGAGAGAAATCCACATTATTAAACAGCAGCTAGTCCATAAGGGATTTCTGCAGGAAGCCAAACTTAATAAATTGTGCTACTCTGAGTTAAATGAGCTTTAGATTATCCTCTAAGATACTGACTTCAGCTGTACTGCTTTGTTTAGTGTACTGGTTGGGGTTTGCAAGTTAGGTAAGAGGAGAAGGTAGGCCAACTCAGGAAGTCTCAGTGCAGATTTTGTTGATCTCTGATAATAACTGTGGCGTTCAAAGAGAATTTGTCCCTTTCCTTCTCTCTCAGTCATGATCACGCAAAATCCTGCATCCCTATTTGTCCCTCTTTGTGTCTGGAAATAGATGCTGGAGATGTAGCCATAAGGTCTATGAATAACTAGGAGATGAGTACAAGGCAATGGTTTCTTAACCGCACCAACATTTCTATCTTCAGCGTTAAATATGTGTGTGGACATTCTTAGCAATTTTAAAACAAGGAAAGGAAAGCAAGTGTAACATGCACAGAAGTAACGTACTGTCATGTGCCTAATGGTGTGTCCTTACAGACTGCAGGAATGGCAGCCAGCCTGCCGAGGTGGGGGGTATGCTCTGCTAGCTCGTGTGACTCATTAGGAATGTTGCCTTCAGGAATTACGGTGTGAGAAAAATGCACAGAGAAACTGCGTTATTCTTCTCCTCGAAAAATGGCAGAGGAGTACTTTGTGAATTTTTTTAATTGGTTTAGATTTTGTTTTACCTCCGTGGAATACAAAAAATTGCAAAACGGAGGAGTCCAAATTGTTGTGAACCGTTCAGGTCCAGAGGGGCCTTAACCGTGGTCAACCAAAGTATTCCTTATCTTCCAGTGTACAAAATCACCAGGGTTCACTGTTCCAGTCCTGGGTGACTCTGACTGGAGGAGACAGAGGGCTCATGGGAGAGGTCCCCAACTAAGCCGTGGGGGACGATGGTGAACACATCTGTCAGTGTTTCTTTAGTGACCCTCTAACCATAGCCTTAAGCACTTAAATTGGGGGATGGTTCTGGGCATACTGAGAGGCAGACTTTCACGTATCTACTGAACTTGAAAGTCAAATGATCAACTGCTCTAGAAGTTCCGTGGTGGTTTTGTGATTTCATTTCTGGCTTTATTAGGTACCTCTGCCCCTGTGTGTAGGAGCCAGCTGCAAATCAAAACCCTTTCTATACAGCGCAGTTAATGTGTCCTGGTCAGGCTCTAAGCATCGGCAAAGCAGGCAAATTTGTTTGTCCAGAACAAAATGGTCACTGCCTTGTGACCTGCTCTGTCTGAACACTGGGAGATGGAGGTTGCTGCCGCCAAGGGAGTGTGAGGCAACAGCAGCTGCTGAGGATGTAAAACAGCAGTTGCTGCTCTGTTTTCCTCTAGTAACAGCTTTCCTTCCAGCTTCAGGCCTGCCTGTGCTAGACTTAAGTCTTTTAGAAAATCTTATTCCAAAGCAGGGCTGTGAATATCTAGTGATGACATGGTAATGTTTATGTTCATACTGTGGAAGAGGGAGTGGTGGAGTATGGAGTCTGTAAAGTCTTACCTATTTTTTCTTCTGTTTTTATCAATGCAATGTGGCTGAACATAAATGGTTTCTCATTTTAACTCTGTAAGAGCCACCTTTTGCTTAGCTTGGGATCAGGTTGTGAGAGACATGGCTGTTACAGGAGAACTAGATGGAGTTCTGGCAGAGTTGTGCTCTGTGGGGCAATGGCTTCATGGCAATGCCTGGATTTCTCCCTGTGCAACTTCCTCAGCTAGGGAATTTTAGTAAGGAATGTTTTTATTCACACCCAAGTTGAGCCTGAACAAGTTGCGGTCCTGCTGGTCCTTGGAGTGTTGAGCAAGGGAGGAAAGACTTCGATGTTAATTGTTCAAATAGTTATGTTCAAATATGCAGCATGGTGTGACTCTCATTCCTGTTATTTGAAGGCTTTAGAAATTTGGAAAGCTGTGAAATACTTAGTAGTTTATGCACCAGCCTAGACTTGGACCTCTATGACTTCAAGAGCCATTTGTGTGCATCTTGAAATTTCACCAGCAATTCCTTGGAGAAGTTTCTTTATTTAATTTTCAGTTGAGAGCAGTGAGCTGTAGAGATGCCATGATGTCCACGACAGTTGTGGAAAACCATGTTAGGAAATCTTTGTCTTAGGTTGTGGAAGGAGGGATTTTCTATACTTTAGCAGATCAGAGAAATTTTACATCCATTAGACATGCTGTTTTCTACAGCATCTGCCATGAGTAAACCTATTTTCCTCATGAATATAGAACTGCTGTCATTGTGTTGTTATATGGTTATACTGTATATCTTATTCTAGGTATGGTGCTATAGGTGTATACGTATACACACAGAAATACAGGCGAGCAGTTTGCAAGTATCTGCTCTGTCTCACATAGCTGATACAGTCACTACATTGTTTATTCTGTAAGCACTTGTAGTTTTCAGCCATTCTATCCTTGTTTGCAATTACAGGAGGGAAGGGGGAAATCTCTTTCTCGTACACCTGTTTGCTAATTGGGCTAATTTGTAGTTGGCAAAGCAGAATTAAATCAATCTACTTGTTCTCTTTTAGGCCCTGGTATATCCAGCTATGAGAGTAACCCTGGAGCTCTTGCTAAACCCTTTGATGACTGTCTGAATAAAGTCAAGGAGAGAATCCCAGTTCATCTGCATAAAAACACTTCTGTTTATCTGGGGGCTACAGCTGGCATGAGACTCCTGAGGTATGGCAGAAACTTGAACTCCTCTGTACGCGTACTAGCGTAGAAGTCTGTGAAAACAGAATGTGAAAAATGTACTGGACGCATTTTTATCCATTGGAAATTGGCTATCTCAAAAGGAAATGGAGCCCAGCCAATTTAATTTAATTAACTTTTTTGATAGGGATAGTGGGGCTGTATAAAAATCCTCTGTTATGCCATATTGAAAAGAAATGCTTGCTTTATTCTGGAGAAGGCAAGAGTTTAATTTTCTCTTCCATATCTGTCTTAAAATTCAGTGTTATGTAAACAGATAATGTTAATGTGGGCAGCAAAGGCAGATTAAAGCTAGACACTGCAGAGTTTTCCAAGTGTGAATGTGGTATGATGTGGCCATGTTTGTTCTGTGGCTAAACAGAGTGGGAAGAAAGGCTCCAGAACTGTTTTAATGAGCAGCTGTCATATAAGCACTCAGTTCACTAAAAAGAAAAGTATATATAAGAAACAAAGCACCCACAAACTTATATGATAAAGAGTGAAGTTTGCACATAGTGAGAGTTGCTTGCTGAAACAATGCTGGATACTTGGCTGTTCCCTATCATAAGCTTCCCCTTTAGAGAAACAATGTCCATTTTTTATTAGGTGATTGTAGGAGTTTTCTTGAATTGCTAGTCAGTGAACAACACACATGAAATTGCCTTTCCAGATGCTCAGTATCTCATGTTTTGTGAATTGCTTAGGTTGCAAAATGAAACGGCAGCCAATGAAGTCCTTGCAAGCATTCAAAACTACTTCAGAGCACAACCTTTTGAATTTAGGGGTGCGCAAATCATAACTGGGCCAGAGGAAGGTGTGTATGGATGGATAACAGCCAACTATTTAATGGGCAATTTCTTAGAGGTGTGTGGAAAAAACTGCATGCTTTTCTTTTCGCTGTTTCTTTCTTATAAATGATAAGTTTGAGAGGACATGCCTGTTAAAACATCATAGCTATAACTTCCGTTTTCACTGAAATACATAACAGGGTCTTTTTGTGGCAGTAATAGAAAAAAGAAAGCATAACTCAAAGAGTATGATGTTACAGGAACGTGATATGGCAAAGGTAAAATTGTTCATCCAAAAAAAAGGGCCCTTCCCTAAAAGACATCGGATGCCTTACCTAGAAACAGAAGTTGCATTGCTTTTAAATGCATTGGTATGTTAAGTGTGACAGGTGTTGATTGTCTTGACAGTGGTGCCAACTAAAGATGTTTTCTTCTGCTTTTCTGTGATTTCCTCAGGTGATTGCTGTCCCTGCAGCTCTACTGGTGAAGGATCTGCACAGTTTAGGGGCCTCCAAATTGTTTGACAGTGTTGGCTCACTTGTCTTAAGCAGACAAGACGGTTTGAAGCAGTGAAGATGGTTAAGTTGATGTGGCGAAATGTGCCTCAGCTGAGCCAGAAATCACTCATACACAGTTCATTCCAATACTGCTGAAAAGCTGCAGGCTATGAGCAGTGGGCTGTGATACCAACTGTCTTGTGCAGACAAAGTGATACCAATATAAAGATACTTACGCTGTTCTTGAACTCAGAATAGGGTCAGGCAGGAGCCTTATAGCAGAGAGGGAGTCAAATATGTTGGAATACCCCTTGTTACATATAGGGATTCAGTATAATTTCATTCCCAGTAAAAGCTGTACCAAGATGATCAGCAACTGCTCATCTGCATTCATGGCAGCAGTGTACTGCCCTTAGCATTAACTGCACTTTTTCCAGATAGTCTCGCTAGGTTGAAAGAAATTTCAACCAAACCCCTGAGTATTATTAGCTGTCCTGGTTGAATGGTTCCTGTTAGATCATGGCAACTAATACGCAGGAATTAGTTGTTGGTGATCTGAGTTATAGCTCATGGTGAATGTGTTGTTGACTCTTGCAAAATTAAGAAAAACGGTATTGGAATCACAACGTTCTGGAAGAGTTTTTCTCATTGTGTGCATTTCATGCAACAAAAATGATATCATGAACTTCCGGGTGATGTCAGTCTTCTACCATATGAATGTTAATAATCCAAATATCAAATTTCATATGGCAGATTCATAAGGACTACTGAAGGGACTGCAAGACAGTATGAAGCCACTTTAGTATAGAGAGTTGTGTGAAGACCTACGTGTGCAATATCACTAATAGCAGAGCGAAATTTTCGCCAGTCTTGTTCCAATGGGCTAAGTGTCAAATTCTGCTAGGGACTGTTAATGGGAATCTTTCACTGTAGAATTTTCTTGTGAGTATATTTGCTAGCCCATAAAGTTTCTTTCCCTTCTTGTGTATATATTCATACCATCATGCTCAGTAAATAATACTACAGTAAATATTGAGATAGATAATCATACAAAATCTCTATTCTGCACTGTCACTGTGTAGTTCAAATACAGAATTTGAGGAATGTTTTGGCTAGTAGGGGAAAATGCCAGCTGAATGGATCAGATTTTTTGCCACTGCAGTTTCAGTGAAAGAAATGTACAGATTAAGGGACCTTGTTCTTTTGACTTTGATGGAGCTTTCATTTGACTTTTCTGTGTTTTTCACTCTATTTTCACTCTCTTTTTCTGTGTGATCTCTTAATATTCTATTCTTTTAATAATTCTTCTTGCCTTGAAACAAGCAACTCTTCATACTATTTCCCAGATTTGTTCAAGATCTCATGGATGTCTAGACTTCAATTCCCTGCATTCTAATACAGATATTGATCTGGCTAATCCTGTGCTTTGATCATTGTGCCGTCCTCTGAGTTGAAAGCTACACTGCATTCCTGTTTCCATCTTTTGAGATCACTTCACTTTGTGAAAGTACATCCCTATTACATAAAAAACATCTGCATGTTTTCGTCAGAGCTAAGATTTTTTTGAAAGGGTGCAGGACAAAGAGGGGGAGAAATCTCAAAAAGTTAAGAGTAGAAAAGCTTGAAGGGAGAACAAGCAGGTGATATTTATAATTAGCCTTGTTTTTATTTTAACATGTAGAGAAATCTTTGGAGGACATGGGTTCATCCTTACAGAAAGGAGACTATGGGTGCACTGGATCTTGGAGGAGCTTCCACTCAAATTTCATTTATCCCAGAGGACTCTCAGGAGAACTTCAATAGCACCTTGCAAGTGAAATTGTATGGTTACAACTACAATGTCTACACTCACAGCTTCCAGTGCTACGGGAGAGATGAAGCTGAGAAAAGGCTTTTAGCGTTGCTGCTCCAGGTCTGTTTAAGACCCTTTGCTATGTTGCTCTTGCAGGTGTTCAGTAATTGTCTGAGCAGGTTTTTAGGCTTGTGTTCGCTTCCCTTTGGTGGAGTTTGGAGACCCCATTAAGAGCTCTGTTGCGCTTAGTTGTGGACAAACACACTTAGGTTTCATACAAAGATCTTCATATTTGTTCAAAATTGGTGAGAATTTTGCACCATTTGACAAAAAGGCCCAACTAGTCCTGTAAGTGTTTTGCTGATATTGCCAATGATTTTTTGAGAAAGGAGTTTCTATGAATTACAATGATCAGCAATGTTGTACTGATCAGCCATGACAGAGAAGAGAACAAAAATACATGCATATGTGGTTTAAAAAGATTCCCATAGTTAATATCAAATTAGGTCTTTCTTGCTTTTGAGTAGCCTTTATTGTTTGTTTGTTTGTTTGTTTGTTTTTTCCAGAAATCAAACACCAGTTCCAATGTGGATAACCCCTGTTACCCTCAGAATTATAATACCACATTAACGATGAAGCACTTCTCTGGCAGCCTTTGTACACAGTCTCTGAGACCAGCAAATTACTACCCAAACCAGCTTGTGAACTTCCATGGAACAGCAGATCCAGGTCTGTGCCAGGAGATGGTTTCTTTATTGTTTAACTTCACTGCTTGCAGAGACAGAGAAGACTGTCCATTTAATGGAATACATCAGCCAAAAGTTAAAGGGAATTTTGTGGTAGGTTTGCAAACACAGCATTTCTTTTTGAGCTTGCTTGCTTTTGATTTCTGTAGTTCTGAAAGTAACAGGCCTGTCATCTGCTCCTTTTCTATAGGCTTTCTCAGGATTTTACTATACAATTAATGCTTTGAATTTATCTGGGCACTTTTCCCTAGCTGAATTCAATTCAAGTATGTGGATTTTCTGTTCACAGAGCTGGGCACAGGTAAGTGGGTTGTTTGGGTTTTTTGGGGTGGTTTTTTTTTTCTTTTGTATCTGTGAAAGGGAGATATAAAAAGAGTATGGACTGGACAGGTATTCAGAACTTTCAGAAGGTCTGTATCAACCTCAACATTTGTTTTCCCACTGTTTACTGGGGGAAAATGTTTGTTTACTTCAAACCATGTAGTATTTCTAGCATGCTTGAAACTTGGACTAGGTTCCGACATTTCATTTCACAGTTTTAACCCTGCTGTAAAGATGACATGGAAAATGTAGGAACCATAATATCCTCAATCTTTTATGTGCAGTTTTATGTTTATTTTCATTTTTTACCACATAAGCTATATCACTGTCAGGGTCTTTCTTTTTCTAAATCTCCGTATCTAGTTGTCCACAATTTTACTTGGTGTTTCTGAGAAATGCTAATTAATTCTAATTAGAATCCAAAGTGTTCTCTAGTTATAAAAAACAAAAGCATTTGTTTTTCATAATGTACATGTTTTTAAAAAGCTTTTTGCTTTCAGCTCCAGTTTATGCTGCCTAAATTTGAAGAAATGTATGCTAGATCCTACTGTTTTTCAGCCAATTTCATTTATTACTTGCTTATACATGGTTACAACTTTGATGCAGAAACTTGGCCACAGATACATTTTCAAAAGGAGGTGAGTAATAATCATTTCCTCTTACTGTTATATTAATCCAAAGAAGTTTAGAAAGAGGCAGAAGATGCAGCAGCCTACAAAAATATAACAGTCGTAAACAGCCTTTGTAAATGATTGTCAAATGTTTGGCATAAGACAAAGCCACTTTTCAAGCCTCAGTAGCAACTTAGCCTGGTTCCAGGGGTTGCAGCATTACTTGGAGATGCTGCCTATATTCTTTTAAAGAGCTTTAAGAAAGGATCTAATAATTGTGTTTTAAACCTTGCCCCAGTTTGTTGAAGTCGTGGCTTGCTCTAGGCAGTGATCTGCCTGAAACACCTTGCCAGTCAAGGTCAGTTTGAGCTAACCCTGCTGAGCTGGACAGGAGAACTCCCGCTTTTCTGTCTGCTGGCAGAGCCTTGGGGGAACCAGCAGAGCTGGTTTGTAGTCGGTGAGCGGTGATGAAGCAACTAGAGCAGTTTTCATCCTCAGCTGGCACGTCCATCTGTGCCGTAATCTGGTTCTCTGGAATAAGAATGTATATTGATGGGGTATTGGCTTTCAGTTGGCAGAGAGAGAAGGCTTACAATGTTTGTGTAATAGCTGCATTTCTCTCTTCCCTGACCTCAATTTTTCTCCTAAAAAACAGAGTACTTGGAACGAACTTGTATATATCCATTCTAAAGCTACTGCTAAGAAATCTTTGCTTCCAAATCAGAAGGCATGGCCACTATCTAAGCTTGGCTGTTACATCAAGAATTGTGGTCCCCACAGTGCTCTGTGACTCCATCCTTTCCTCTCTGCTACTGTGCAGACCCTTATTGTAAAACCTTGTCCAGACTGTCTCTTAGTCTCCATACAGTTTGAAAATGCTTCAGCAGTTGCATGCAAAACCAACAAAAGAATAGTTTGTAGATCTTCATGGAGTATTCTTAAATGCGGGGTATGCTGGCAAGCTGTAAATGAGAAATAGTAAGCAATGTTTTCTGAACGGTCATATCTATTACCGGTGCACTAAGGAATCAAGTAGGATTTTGTCCTCTGGTGGACAGCCATTAGCAGCTCTGGAGGCGTGTCCAGAGTTTAGCCCTTCTACCAGGAAATCAGCATAGAGCTTACTTTGGGATCTTGAATTGAATCTGGGGGAGGGTGGATCTGTCTCGCTATTTAAATATACCTTGTATTGTCCCCAGCAGACGGGAGCAGCCAAACACAGCAACATTTTTGTGTATTTAGCCAAGACTATAAAAATACCGAGCAAAATAAAAACCCAAAAGGCTTATTTGAAATTAATACCTTTGTTACCTAGGTTTTACAGTAGGGTAATCATGAAACTCCAAAAGGAAAAACTACATTCTCTTAATTAGATCTGCCCCTACTAAAATAATAAGATCTAATGTTAACTGATCAGCTAAGCTACCCCAGAGATAACAGCACAGTTTTGCCAAGAGTGGAGGGTGGGGTTTTTTGTCTATGCTAGGAGTATATTTCCTTTTAATTAGTGAACACAACCAATGAAAAAGAACCTTAACCCAATGCTGAGATGTGGGCGAGATCTAGAGCTAGATGATTTGCAAAAGTTCT
Source organism: Fulmarus glacialis (assembly GCF_000690835.1). Classification (NCBI taxonomy): domain Eukaryota; kingdom Metazoa; phylum Chordata; class Aves; order Procellariiformes; family Procellariidae; genus Fulmarus; species Fulmarus glacialis. Next base: position 7,446 of record NW_009198784.1, on the reverse strand, counting down.
AAATCTCATGAGAGTTTTTCCCCTCTCTCAGCAATGAAAGACTACCTTGATCCATCTTACCTCTTTGCTCACCTCTCATATTCCAGTTCCTGTTGCTGTAGCTTTTTTTTAATCAGTTAAACAAAAGGTATTAGGATATACACAACTACAAAAAGGACTAAATATTATAGGCCCTTATGGTCTCCTACAACCAGTAGCTGACTGCTTAAAACTGTTCATTGAAACATGAAATCATTTATTAAAGGTCATCCCTCAACTTCATCATGATGCTTTTTATACAAGAATAACCAAAGAGGTTTGGTTTCCCAGATTTGCTTTCCCAAATTTAAGCAAACTACTTACAGGCAGCCATTCAGGCAAACTGATCTCTGTAGTTGCAGAGTGGGATGACCTGTAATAAAGATGGAAAGCCAGATGAGTTTGGGAGAGCTGGTTGGTTGTAGAGGAACGCAACTTCAGCTTTGTCTGTCCTGTAGTATACCCTAGAACTACCTGGAGTGATTTGAAGGTGGTGCAGGCCCTTTGAAAAAGAAAGCAACCTATGCTAGAGTGTAAACCAAATACATATCTTGTATCTGGCCCTCTAGGCTAGCCCTTGTTTAATAAGTTCCACTAATTTCTCTTGAAATGCTTTTCCCCCCTTATTTTTTCACTCTGTTTAACAATAGATTTTTTTTTTTTAAAGTTGTGATTTGATTTGTAGGAGGCACTGATGTGTGGTTATATGTTTTATATAAATAGGCAAACCATTATTGGAGCTTGGGCATGTGGGAGGAGGACAAGGGACACACTATCTTCACCCTTTGATCCTGTGCTTATCAAGTGGCAGGATGATGATTTAATGAAAAAGACAGTGGAAAACTGATAAACTCTGTTGCTCAAATTAGAAGTGGGGAAAGACACCAAAACAGGAGGACCATGGAGTAAATACAAACATACCCCCTTTGCTTTTGTATCACCTGTTCCTAAGTAATTTTCCACTTACGTTTATTTTTTAAATGGAAGAGCCTAGTGCTGTTCATTTGCAGGCACAAAACCAACCATGGAACAAAAGATGATAAATAGAGTTCCGGCTTTGGGGACTTTACCCTGGCCTCCTCTTTGTCCCTGTCGGTGGGACTCCTTGTGGGGTTTTTCGCTTGCTTGAACTAAATAACATCCTAGGATTTGGCTAAGATGAGGGGCTAATTCTAGGAATTAGCACAGTAGTGCTGATTTTTTTTTTTTTTAAAAGTGTGTTCCTTGCACAGAAAATCCCATAACTGGCTGTCTGAATATATACCACACATCCTTGTACCCATCCATCTAATACCTGTGTCTCTTTAGCGTAGTGACCAATTTTATTAGCATCCTCTGGAACTACAAAAAAAGGGTAATTTAAAATGGTTCTGTATCTTTGTGTATTCCACTGAAGTTTTCTCCTTGCTAACATAAAGGGCAATTGCCAGCATCAGCATCAGCTTTTGGAACCTCTTTTCTTTGACTGAAAAGTCCATGGGAATAGGACTCTTCTGTCTTTATTTCAGGTTGGTAACAGCAGTATAGCATGGTCACTCGGTTACATGTTAAGCCTCACGAACATGATTCCAGCAGAAGGCAAGCTGATCCAATTACCTCTGAAACCTTCTTTGTTTGCTGGGCTCCTCGTCTTCCTCACAGCTACGGCATTGCTGTCTCTTCTCTTCCTTGTTTACTTCTGTATTGTGTCACGTAATCGGAAGAACATCAGTCGTGTTGAACATGTATTTATTCCAGAGTGAATGAACTTTACTGAAGACAAAACAGAAATTTTATAGTGCTATTAAGTTAAGTAGGACTTTATTTTTGAAAAATGGAGGGTGAAGTAAAGACAGGCAAAAAGACTTCAGGACCAGAAGCACAGAGACACAAAGGAATTTGTGATATGGTGAATTGGAATGCTTTTGAAATATTTTGGCAATTGTTTCTGTAAAACTAGTTTGTCCAGTGTGCAGCAGAGAAAACGTGGGCAGGTATGTCACTTTGCTTGATAAGGGATTAATAGCTTTTCCTGCCAGGTACGTATTATTTTTTTGTTCATTAAGTCTGCGCTAACGGGTAAACTCAAGTGATGATGGATTTGATCATGGCAGCGGTTGTTTAAGATAAAATTAAACAAGTCAGTAGGAATTGTGGGAGGCGGAAACATGGTAGCTGTTCTTGTGTGCAGTGCTGACACTGAAGGCCCCAAATAATCTGATTTCTGAAACTGGAACAAGCACTGGGTAATGACAGGAACTGAAAGGAACAGCTGGGATAGAATTGTTTTTATTGCTGTTCCAAACTGATTGATCCCTACCACATAAAGGTGTAATAAACTGCCAACACCTCTCAGGACTTTCAAGCCTGTCTTAAAACTGAGTTGTATCTTTCGGTACCATGGAGATCTTGGAATGCCTCTGCTATGGTACATAAGATTTGCTTTGAAGGTGGAACAAAATGCTTTCACACTTTAGTAACTGAACCTAAATTTAAATGTCATATAGTTGCCTCCAGAAGCCACTAGAGTTTTCAGTGTCCTTTTCTCTAAGTTTCACAGAAATACTTTTTTTAGGTTCTCATACTGAAACACTGACCTGTATGTTGTTGATCTCAGACAGTCGCAGTCCGTACTGACTTGTCATGTACGTATTATTTCAACTGTCTGGAATAGAGTCTCAGACCCGGACCTTCGGGAGCATTAAGCCGAAGGTTAAGCCCTTCCTTCAAGGCCAAGAGGAATAGAAGCCAGTCTGCAGGCCAGCAGAACACCTTTTCTGTAGCGGGTTCGGGAACACATTGCTGGAGTTGCAGTTGTGGCTGTAGTGCCTTGATCAGCCTTTCCACTGTCCTGGCCTCAGTGTTCCTTCAGCAGCACTGGGATCTACCTAGCAGATGCTTCTGTCCAATGCATTAACTCCAGAGCTTTCCTGGAAGTGCTGCTGCCTTCATGCTCCAAAGAGCGGACTTCCTGAAAACCCAGGTATTCTTCACCAAACCCCTCATTCCCTTAAGTCATACCCACTGCTCAAGGAGTTCTTCATTGTCAGTGCCCCTTTTACCTGCCTGTCTTTTGTATAGCTTTGGTCTTCTTCAGCTGGCTTCTAAAATAACCCTTGAAAAAGCCTCCTGCCACATCATCTGCCATCTCTTCCCTTTGTACACTGTTTCTGTTAATTCCTCTTAATATTGCCGTAACATGATCTGTGAAGCTGCAAGGGGAATGCATCTGAAGGGCGTTACAGTTAGCAGAAAGAAGGGATTGTTGTACTCTTCAGGACCCGCAAGAGAGAAAAGAGCATCTCTGCTTCACTTCCTTCCTCACCTTCTACCATCTTGTTTCACCCAGATGCAGTACCTACGTGGAGCTCTGTATTTCCCCAGATGTCCTACAAATAGCTGCTGTCAATCACTTTAATACATTCCTCCCTCTCCATCTTCTCAGGATTGCTTCCCTCTGTGTATAGTTTCCCTTGCTTGCATCGCTCCTCTCTGAAGGGATGGTTGCTCCTTTCATGCACAGAGCTTTTTGGCGTGAGAAAGTAAAAACTAAAAGGGAGATTACCGTATTCAACACCTATTGCTAACAAGCTAAAGCCTGTGAGGCCATGTGAGTAGTGGTTTCCACACAGGTGTGTTGCATGTAAGAGATCTACTTGTTGATGCATACACTCAAAAGTCAAGTTTTAACATTGGATTATGAATTCCAATGGCATATAACGTGTTTTCTATCCCAACTTAAATCTGTTTCCCATATTGATTAGGTTGTGAGATAGGACAGTGGCCAGTATTTTTACCCATGAATAATATTTTCAATTTCTGTCTTTTGTTTCTGTATCACCTCCTTACTTTCAGGTTTGGTTGTGGGGTTGGGGTTTTGTTTTTCACAGTCTGATAGCTGATTTGAAAGGAACTAAGTATCTTTTTAAATGCAAAAAAGAAAAGGAAAAAAAAAAAGAAAAAAGCGATTTTTCAAGAGGATCAGCAGTGAGGGCTTTGTCCTTTCCCTGTTGGTATATTACTATGTCCTGTCAGTCTTACTGGAGTAGCAGTACTTAAAATAAGGCAGAAGGTATTACAAGATAAAGTGCTTGGAAGCACCCAAGTCACATCTGATAAAACGTAAAATTTACTTCAGAATGCATGGACATTACAGAGGTTGGCATGAGATAAAAGCTTTATCTTTTGTGCGATGGATCTGGAACTGCAGTTAAGGGTAGAAAAAAGACAGTTGCATGAGAGCATTAAAGTGTTTTCTTCAGTTGCCAAATTTCTATGGAAAATTGTATTCTGGAATATTTATTTGCCGTACAAAACCTTTGCTTTGCTTTGTTTGTGAATGGCAGGGCCATTCAGATGTGGTTTTGCACGAATGGTACATGCTTGGAAGTCAGTATTCTCAGAGTTGGCAGCTAAAGAACAAGTAAATTTGTTCCAAAATCGTTTGGACTTCCAGATGTACTTGGATAGAGCCAGTATCTGATCAAAGAATGCCTTCCCTTCATGAGCCACCTTCTGTTTTCCTTTTTCAGTAGTTCCCTCTTCTCCCTATGTATATAATCTCCCTCCTATATCACCAGGATACCCACCTGCTCAGTCTGCTGTCTCCTGTCAGTTTCAGCTGGGACAAGCTGAAACTATTGAACTTCCAGCCAGGCAGCTGCACCGCGATAGCTTACAGCTTCTTCCAAGCCAGCACCGTGGCTGCAGTTCCATGTTACAGTAAAAAAACCATGGCTCGGACAGGCAGCCAGCTTGGCTACCCTGGGCTGTCGTGGTTGCTTCTGGAGGGGAGGTGGGGTGATGGGGATGGTAACGGCTTCGGTAACCACAGCTAAATCTTTCCTCAAGTGTCTAGTCAACGAGATCAATGAATGTAACGTTGTCCTGTCATCTAGAACTGGTCTCTGGGAGAGCCAGTGAAGTTAACAGCATTTGGGAATGTGTACAAACTATAGGTTATTTATCTTTTTATACTCCTTACTGCCTGCTTATAAAGATGAATAAAATGTGAAAAGCTAAGCCAAGTGTACTTTTTATTTTTTATTGTTTTTTTCTCATATACCAATATTTTTATCCTGGTAGACAAGTTATTCTTATCAAATCTCTGAAATGCTTTCCTGGGGGATGGAAATTTGCATGCTGCAAAACTGATCCTGCGAAATTCTGGAGTAGACAGTGCTCACTATCTCCAGAATCCGTATTCTCAGCAAGGAAACCCTGGTGGTTAAACCCAAGCCACTCTTCTCATTTTTTTTCAGTATACACAACACACATAAACACATATAAGCAGCTCCTACTTTTAAACACTGTTAACATTTCACTCAGGGGCACCGACACTTTCTAGGGCTTCTTTCAGGTTCACCACCATAATGTAGATTTAAAAGCTTATGTGCCAAAGAGAAGCAGCAATTCCCAGTTATCAAAGACAGTCAATCGAGATACAGATCGATTAGAAAAAGAACTGTTGGGCATTGGGAATAGGGACAGGATTATGTAATATGAAAAACCTCTTATATGGAGAAGCAGCAAGAAATTAATCCACCAGAAGAAAGAGATGAGAAATGAAATGCGTATGGACGTTTCTGAAGGGGGGGAAAAGTGACAAACTTCTTATAAAGCAATACGCAAACTTGGCAGAAGCAAGCAGTAACCTGTACTGCATGGCATAATTCAGCACTGGTAAGATCAGTTAAGAGGACAGAAAAGTAAACAACGCTGAGTATGATAGTTGATCATACCCCAATTTGGGGAGTTTCTATTCGATTTTTAAATTCAATTATTATTTCGGGAACAATGTATGTTCACTTGGATGGCAATGAAGACTGTGTATCACAAAAAGTGCTCACCTATACTTCATTCACGAATGTTTTTCGGTGTAGTAAGAGGAAGGCAGTATCTAGTTACTTGCTCAGCAACATTTGTGCAGTCCTAGTGTATGTTTTTAAAAGCGTATTCATGGGAGAAAATGTTTTTAAGCTTTAAGCCCTGAATTGTTTTCAGTGTTTGATGTTAAGGCACAGCCCAAGTGTGGTGTTTTTTATGCTTCTTCCAGTCGTTCATGATGTTAAGAGATGCAGAAATGCATGCATCCAAGTTACAGTTAGGTAGAACAGATGCAACCCTCACATACTCTGAGTCATCAATGCAGTCACTAGTGACATTTGAGTATCTCTGCCATAAAAAACGCAAAGGTCATTAAGAAGACTAAGATTTTAGGTAACCTCCCTTCCTTCCTCTTTAGTACTGGAGAGTAATGTTAGATCAAATGAAGAAAATTAAAAATACTGGTTTTCCAAATCTGCAAAATGGAAGAATCCAAAAGCCATCATCTTCTACTGACTTGACCTAGAACGTGTTGTTTAAAAATAACTGGCTTAATACATGTATTAATGTATTACTGTTGTAAAGCACAGTAAAATAATACTGCTATAATGGTATTCTGGTTAGGACTTTCAAAAATACCTGATGGAGTTAAATGCTCATTAACATTTTAATGATCCATTCCCTGGGCACTTGCATAAAGTATCTGCACCATTTGAAATTGCTTAAGTGCATTTTTTACTTGCTCTCTTTTATTATAAAAGCAAGACTGTACAAACGATAAACACTCTGCTTTAAGCAACTAAATTGGGAAGTTTCATTCCACTGTTGACAGAAGAGGCAGAAGAACGAAGGTCAGACCTATGTTCCAGCAGTGCTCTGCAAGTACGTTTTGCTTGCACTTTGCTACTCTCAAAGCTCCTCTTCTCGTAGCAAATGTTTTGGCTGACGTTTATGCGAGCGAAAATCCTGCAAAACACGATCCGCACGCACGTCAGTATCTTGTTGCACGTACATCAAAGCCAGCGCAGTGAGCTGACGGTCGCCCAGGGATCTGTTCTGCCATGCCCTGATGGTCCGCCGGGCCCCCAACCGCCCGCCTTCCCTCGGCAGCAGCGCTGCTTGGCAGAGCGGCAGGAACAGCGAGGGCTGCGGGGAGCTGCGGGTAAAACGCCGGGCTGGGCTCCTGCAGCGCTGTGAGGATGCTCTTTGGCCGGTCGTCCCGTGGAACGGGGACCGCCGCCCGCCGGCACGCCGTCTCTGCTGCTCTGCTCGGGGTCGGGCAGGTCCGTGCGGTATGCACCGCAGAGAGCCCTCTAGGAAGCGCCATTCATGGGGCAGTAGGCACCGAGCAATAACATACGAGGGGTCCTGCGCTTGTCTCCGGAGCTCGGAGGTAACACGGTCCAAGAACAGAACGAACACGTTCTTCCGGCAGCGTGCGCGTGCATCGGTGACGCCAGCGCTAGCGCGATGCCTTCTGCCGCAGGCAGTAGAAGTGACTCGCCGCTAGCAGCACGGGCCAGGCGCTCGGCTGCTGCAGGAGGAGCGGTACCTCTCCCTCCGCACCGCGCTGCGTGTAACGCCGAGTCCATTAAATGTGCCTTTTGTTTGCTTGTTTTCACA
>NW_009198783.1:2858-3077 GCF_000690835.1 Fulmarus glacialis | reverse complement strand
AGAAAAGCCCCCCAAACCGGGAGTGCCCGACACTCCGTCCCTGGCGACCTCGCCGACCCGGGGAAGCGGAGCCCGAAGCCCCGGCAATTCCCCTCTCCTCCGCTGCAATCTGCGAAAAAAATGGGATACTTTGGTGGATTTCTTCCTATTCGCCTTTATTTTCAGGTGTCCAGTGGGACTCTGCGGAGCCGGCGAGGAGGAGGAGGATGGATGGATCCT
>NW_009198783.1:0-2750 GCF_000690835.1 Fulmarus glacialis | reverse complement strand
AGCGGGTCCCTTCCCAAGCCTCAAATCCCGTTTTTTTGGGCTGAATTTTTGCACCTATTTTTTTGCGTCGCGCTTTCGGTTCTCGTGGCTGGTGTGGGCAGAGGCGAGAGCCATCGCCTCGTCCCGTCACCGCGGCATGGCCGTGCCATCAGGGGACGGGTCCCCTTTGCTTGGGGGAGCACCGCCCCCCGCTTATTATTATATTTATTAAAATACTTATTATTATTTATCTACTCTGCCCGGATTCATCAAGGCTGGAAAGCCCCGGCACCGGCACAGCCCTTCCCGGAGGAAGGCGAGAACTTCGGGCTGAGGAACTGAAACCAAAAAAATCCCCTTCTTGCTTTTAGGGTCACCGAGGTGCCACCGCGGCGATGGCACCCAGCACGTGTCACCAAGGAGCCACCACCCGGCCCCGGCTGCAGGTCCCGCCGCCCGGGGAGGCGTTTGTTTTGGGTGCTGCTGGAAGAAGCCCCCAGGGCTCCAACAACACTGCGGGTGATGGCCGTGGATCTCCGGAGAGCCCCCACAGGCAACCCACGAGGTCTTGATGGGGTTGAACCATCCTAGGGTCCCCACAGAAGTGCTTCTGCCCCCTCGATGAAGAAGAAGGTGCCCATGCTGCTCCGTGGATGCACCGTCGTCCTGTCAGATCTACACGTCCATCTGTCAGACCTGTACGTCCACTCATCAGATCTACGTGTCCACCCAACAGATCTACGTGTCCACTCATCAGGTCTACGTGTCCACCCAACAGATCTACGTGTCCACTCATCAGATCTGTACATCCACCCGTCAGATCTACGTGTCCACCGATCAGATCTGTACATCCACCCATCAGATCTGGGTCCCTCATCAGATCTACGTGTCTAGCCATTAGATCTGTACATCCACCCATCAGATCCACGCACCCACCCATTGGATTTACACATCTACCCATCATATTTATGCATCCACCCATCAGCTCTACGTGTCCCCCTGTCAGATCTGTACGTCCACCCATCGAATTTATGCACAGGCCCATCAGATCTATGCATCCACCTATCAGATTTATACATCCACACGTGAGATTTGTGTGTCCACCCATCAAATCTGTACACCTACCCATCAGATCTACGTGTCTACCTGTCAGGTTTACATCCGACCATCAGATCTATGCATCCGACCATCATATCTATGCGTTCACCCATCAGGTTTATACATCCAGGTGTGAGATCTGTGTCCAGACATCAGATCTACACATCTGCCCATAGATCCACATGTCCACCCATCAAATACGAACATCCACCCAACAGAGCTCTGCGTCCCCCAACAGATCTACATGTCCACCCATCAAATCTGTACATCCACCCTTCAAATCTACATATCTACTCAGCAGTTTTATGTCTGCCTGTCAGGTATATACATACATCCACCCATCAAATCTACATATCTACCCATCAGTTTTATGTCTGCCCATCAGATATATACATACATCCACCCATCAGATCCACATGCCCACCCATCAGATCTACACGTTCACCCACCAGATCGACACATCTGCCATAGATCCGTGTCCACCCACCAGATCTACGTGTTGACCCATCAGATCTATACATCCACCCACCAGATCTAATTGTGCACCCATCAGATCCACACAACCACCCGTCAGATCTATATGTCCGCCCACCAGATCCATACGTGCCCCCACCAGACCTATACCCCCACCCACCAGTATGCCCCACTCCTCCGCCCGGACACGGGGCATGTTCCTGGAGCTGCCCTGTGACAGCCGGGCAGGAAAGGGACGTGAGAGCCACCAGTGTCCCCGTCCCTGTCCCCTGCCCACGCGCCATGGGGGGTGTCACTGGGTGACCCACCCCCCACCCAGGTAAGGAGCTCCCTATGGCCACCGGCATCAGGGGGCCCTAAGAGGGACCCCTGGGACATCCTACCACCAGACCACTCGCCCTCCCTGGTGACGGTGACATTTGTCTCCTTTCCACCAGCACCATCCTCCCCAGATCCCATGACGATGGCAGAAAGTGGCTCTGCGATGCCACCGGGCAGGTCCCCATGGATGTGTCCCCATGGATGAATCCCCATGGATGTATCCCCATGGACGTGTCCCCATAGATGTGTCCCCATGGACGAGTCCCCAAAGACGTGTCCCCATGGATGTCTCCAGATGGACGTGTCCTCATGGACATGTTCCCATGGATGTGTTCCCATGGACGTGTCCCCATGGACATGTTCCCATGGATGTCTCTCTATGGACGTGTCCCCATGGATGTCTCCACATGGAGAAGTCCCCATGGAGAAGTCCCCATGGACATGTTCCCATGGACATGTCCCCATGGATGTCTCCCCATGGACATGTCCCCATGGTTGAGGTGGCCCCCAACCGTGTCTTCCTCCATAGGGGGTCATGCCACCATCCCCCTGACCCGGGGGGGCCCAGGGCAGACCCCACTGCTTGTCCCCTGCCTGCAGTGGCCGTGTCGCACCCCCCTCCCTGCCCGCTTGTGCCACCGTCCCCCTGCCCACGGTGTGGCCCTGCTGGGGGGACCCCAACCCTGGTCCCCCCTGCCCATGGCTCGGCAGCCCCCCAAGAAAGGGACATCGACCCGCGGGCTTCATCCTGCTGCACCCCAAATCCCACAGCTGGGTGGGGGACAGGGTGTTTGGAGGCAGGGGACCCCGTAATGCCACTCTGTGTCCCCATCCCTGGGGGTCCCCACAGGTGACGGTGACGGGGCCACCCTGGATGG
>NW_009198782.1:0-30805 GCF_000690835.1 Fulmarus glacialis | reverse complement strand
GGTGGGAGTCGCATCATGCCGCCGGCCCGGGAAGGCTGCGCCTCTTCCCGCCAACCCCTGCTTGCCGGTGCAACGGGTGGCGTGGTTTGGCATCTGTGTAACTTTGCTTATGATACAGAGACAAGCCTCATCTATGGCTCTGTGTGTATGTGTGAGTGGTTGGATTTGGCCCCTTAGTGCTGGAGTCGTGGGGATTTTGGGTGCTTGATGTCAGGGCAGGTCACATCTTGTGCAGAGCATGGTGACAGCCACATAAACGACATCTCCGGCATACGCTCTCCTGCAGCGGGGTTTCCTGGTGTCAGTTCCCCCTTCAGGGCAAGCCTTTGAAGGGGTCTTACTTTCAGGCAGCACAGCTTTGGAGTACGGCTTTGGCTTTGACGCGGCAGCTCTGTCAGGGGCCAAGGCAGGCTGTTGTGAAGGGCTATGTAATGATGACAGCACTTTGCAAACGAGTCCCCGGTGGCCTGGGGAGGCCAGCTATGTGCAGTGTCTTGCCGAAGATCCATTGTTCACCCTGCAGGGAGTGGTACCCTCCTTGTCTTGCTCTGGAGTGTGGAAAAACAGCCCTGCAGCATCCTGGCTGTTCCTAATCCCCCCGTTCACTTACACCTCCTAAGAAGGCACTGTGTTTGCTGCAGTGCCTGTAAAGGGAATTTGCCTGGACAGGCTTAACCTATTCTGGCCTCTTGGGTGCTCAAGGGAGAGTGATTTCTGCAGAGAATTTGGAGAACGCTTGGGGGGAGGTTGGGAGTTGGTTGCCTTTTAAGCTTCCCAACGCAGGCTCCCTGGTGGGTTAACAAAGGAGCAGCCTGTGAAGTCCTGCTGTTCCCTTTGTTCTCCCACTGGCTGTGCCCTCTTTGGAGAGCTCAGATCTCTCCTGGTTTGATCAGAGATGGGGAGTGACTGATGGAGAAACTCAGGGAGTTCATGTTTTGGTGTGAGCATTTCAGGAAACTCTAGAGCAAAGCTTTGGGAGGCAGGATAGAGGGGAGGTGGTTGCTTCTTAGAGACAAGGCAAAAAGGAGGTGTTTTCATCTGTGCTGATGTTGTTTGGTGAATTAGCATTATTGCAGACAAGCTATAGCTGCATCAGTGAGATGTATTTCAAATTCATTCATTAGGCCATAGCAACAAATCAAACCCTGTCATCTCCATAGACCTGCTGTAGACCTGGGAAATGTGAGGCCTGGGCACTGGAGACGTTTGGACAAAGAGCCAGACAGTTCTGCTGCCTGCACCCCAGGTCTGCCCCGAGCTCCTCCTGACCTCTCTTCCTCTGAGGCAAAGCAGCTCTGCATGAGTGTGCTGGTTTTGCAAGCCTGGGGGGAGAGGGAGACTGCTGCCCTCTGCGCCAGCTGCATCAGCCTGGCCGGCGGCGTTGCTCACCTCCATCCCAGTGATCAGACCGGTTGCTAGCTGTGTCTGTGCAGCAGGTGGGTTTCCTGATAGCAGGTCAGGGTATCTCCAGATGTGGTGGGTTTCTCCCTCCTGGGTAGTTTCTGCCTGTCTCTCAAGTATGTATCTCTGAGCAGAGTTCTTGCTTGGAAAATGTCAGTAATGGATAATATTTTGAATGTTTCTATGTCTAGTGCATTTGTTAGTAGCTGGATAATGAGTGGATTTGGGGTTGTTTGACTCTGTGGCAGGTTTCTGTAAGTCTCTTTCTAGGTGGGTTGGCACTGGGCAGGCTGGTCTCTGGAACCAGTTTGTGGTGCCTGTGCAACGGCAGTCTCCCTTGGCTGTGGGCTGTCTGGACTGTCAGATGTCTGAGCGCTGTGCGGACTGTGTTTTGGGGGTGTATGCTCACGTACGGTGCAGGTCCCTGTGCTGTGAGCTGCAGGTGCCCAGGCACATGGGTGCTTCAGTGTTACAGAGACTTAGGGAAAGGACTGAAGGCTTTGGCAATCCCCAGAAGAGAAGGTGATGTTTTGGAGTGAGAGACAGCTGCCTCAGGGGCAAGCTAAGGTAGATTTTGCGCATGACCTTGCAGGCTCCTCATATGTTGTGGTCAGTTTGCTGCCTCTGATGTTTTTGTATTCCTTGGCCCACAGCAGCTGCACAGCATGAAGTCTTCATCCCACCCTGGTGGGCCCTGATTTCCACAACAGGGATTTCGATGGGGAAACTGTTAGAGGGCAGGTTGTGACAGGGCATGACAGAAACCTTCTGTGAAGAAACAGGGTGGAGGGAGACTGTCCCAGATCAGTTCCCCACCATCTGCTCTTGCTTGGTCCAGGGGGACTTCAGCAGAGTCCTGACCCTTAATGGCCAGACCCAGTCCTCCACTCTCATAAATAAACCTTCTCCCAGAAAGTTTGCTTGAAGTGTTTGTTTCAATGAAAAAAAACCCTACCACCTTATCTGAGTATTCCCATCTGCCAGTTATAAACAGCAGCAGTCTTTTTTGGCAATAAAATGGTAGCCAGTATTACAGTTGACCAGTGGGCTGATGTCTGGGCGGCTGCTGAGGAACTTGCTGCTAAAACCTCCTGCTGAGACCCAAGGGGACCTGCGGACCCATCCCTGGTAAGGGTGGACAGTGGCTGCTCTTTGAAAGAGCTGGGGCTGGCTGCATCTTGATGCACAACAGGGCCACAGACGGTCTGGTCTCTTCTTCCCATGGCAGGAAGACACCGGAGCGATTAATACAGTGAGGTGTTTCACATGTAGTCATTACCTGGCTTCCCTTACGTGCACGTTAAGCTGCTCTGGCTGCAGAAAGCTGATTGAGGCAAGAAGCCTGCAGCACATAGCAATTACGCTGACGCGCCTTTTGCCTCTCCGCAGGAGAAACAGGAAAGACCTTTAGATCATCCAGGAGGCTGTGTGGGCTGAGGGGATTTGACACTCACAGGGTTACACTGGTTTGCAAGTAGAAGCCAGACTGGCCTAGTATTTCCAGGGATTTCCCCTCTGCGGTATTACAGGCTTGCCAGCAATTCTCCATTTTGAAAATACACCCTGCAGGGCTCTATTAGGGTAATGCTGATGCTTACTATTTCCAAAGCACTTTGAAATTCACAAATAGGACTTTCTGACCCTCAGCCAAGCAAAGCCCTTTCCAAAGCTTGGAGACATGCCGCTGCCCATAGTAGGACCAATCATAGTGTGCAGCTCCAAGCCCTGTTCTCTCTTCCCCTGTTGACCTGCTCCCTGCTCTATTTCACATGGTTTCACATTTTCCAGAGCAGTGCCCAAAGTTTGGCCTGTCTCTCCCTCTCTCTTCCGAGCATCCTTCTGGGCTCTGGTTTGTGGAAGGGTTTCTTTCCAGTCTGCTGAGTTGCTGTGCTCTTTATCTCTGTGCCAGGAAACACGGACATTCCTACCTGCGGCAGAGAGGAGGTCTTCTGCACTGATGACTCTGCTCTGCCTCTCTCCCTCTGCGGGGCAAAGTCACTGAGGAAAATGATAAGGAAGACAAAGCAGCAGAAACTCCCAGCATTTGTGATACTTTTATCACTGAGATTGAGACAAAGTCTGTGGAAACTGATTAGATAGCTTCCAGAAAAGCAGGAGAGGCCAAACTCCATCCTCCTGCAGCTCTGGGAGCTGTGCTTAAACAGGAGAGGAGGCAATGCTGGGGGAAAGCTACTCCCAGGAAAATGTGGCTGGGCAAGGCTCTCCAGGTCAGGGTTACACTTGTAAAGCGAATATGAGCCTCGTGGCTCCAGCTTGTACGTAGAGTGGAGCAGGGACATCAGAAAAAAGGTGCAGGCAGGAGCCAAGGCAAGTCCTGGGAGCAGAAATTAAACAATCCTTGCTCTACAGATACCGTGATTTAAACTCACTTTGCCATGTGCCTGTGCAGAAGGTTGAAATCCTCCTGGGGAGGATCAGAAAGCTGTGGATCCCATCCCAGGTTTTTTGGGAACCACAGGCAGGGTGCATGGGTAGTGCACGGTAGACAAGTGCCTTTTTCTCAGACATTGCCCTCTCCCTGGGTTGGGCTATGGACTGATGCAGCAGGCGAATGAGAGCATGTGCAGGCGCGGGACTGGGAGCAGTGGATCTCCCGAGGCTGCCAGCCTACTCCAGCCTCTCCTGGGTCTTGTTTAGCCAGGGAGCGTTTGCATGTAGCACGTTTGCCTATCTGCCAAAAGGACCCTTGAAGTGGTGCTGCCCCTGAATGCCTCCCAGTGGCATTGTCACACTGGCGATCTGCGCTGAATCCAGCGGAAGGCTTTTCACCACCCTCTGTAGCACGGTAGTTCTTCTCCCATCGGGTATCTGTGGAGTTTTGCTTTCCAGGTTCTGGAAAGTTTGGCTCTGCCAATGCCGTTCAGCTCTCAGCCACCTTCCACATGGTTATGTGTGAGGTTATTTAAAACCAGTTATTTAAACCACTGTTTCACAATGTTTGCCCAGAGCTAGAATACACAAATCTTGAAAAATATAAACCATACTGCCTTAGAAAAGTATAGCTACCATTTTGCCTGAACTGCTGGCACAGTTGCAGTGCTCCTTTCTAAGGAATCTCACATTGATGTTATTGGGAACACTGTCTGGTAACGTGAATGATGCCAGGAAGATGTCATCCTCTGGTTTCTTCCGTTCTATCTGGCCCCTACAAGGAGCCTGTGCTGGCAACAAAATTGCGGGGTAATAGGCACAGAGAACCCAGACAGCCCTTTAATTGCAACAGACAAATAGAAGAAGTAAAAAATTGTCTTGCTAACGTCTACTTAAATGTAATTAGTTCACATTATTTTTCTCTACCATTTTCTCTAATTTAATTTGAATACCAAAATACACACACAGAGGAACAAAAACAAAATCAGAATAGCATTGCTCCAAGTTCCTACTCTCATAATATTCAGCTCTTCCTACGTATAGAGGCTCTTTTCCTTACAGTCAGGGAGGATCAGAGTCTCTCTTCTGACCCCTCTTGCCGGTGGTCATGGCTGTGGCTCATGTTTCTCTTTGAATTTGCAAAGGTCTTGATGTCAGTAACTGATGCCTGAAGTCTTAATTGAAAAGATTGATTTTGCTAATGATAGCTTCCATAGAAATCAATAGGAGTTCAGTGTCTCACAGTTTCAAAAATCAAGGCACTCATTTAAAGGCTTAATGGGGATTGAAGGGCTTGATTTTACGGCCCCTTGCATCTATATGAGGCTCATGCCCCCTGCCATACATTAAGCCCTGTGCAACAGCTATAGGCGTCATGCACCCTGCCAGGCAAACCAAGTCTTGGAGCAGAAAAACTGAACCCTTCACTGAGATTTTATAAGTAAAAGCTCAAGTGGAAAGTTGACACTTTCGTCCTTCTTGATGTCCAGGTTGTGTTTTGGTGAACTCTTGATTCCTGTGGACTTGAAAATATCAGAAGCCTCTTGTATCTTTATAGATAATGGATGACAAACCAGAATGAGAGCCAGTAGCTGGAAGCAGAAGTTATTATTTGGCAAAATAATAAGGCAGTTGTGTTTTTAGCAGCAAAGAGGAGGAATCGTGGGAAGAGCTTCCCAGGATGATGCATTGCTAGAAATTTGAACAGGATGGTCTTCTAAATAATGTCACTCGGTGCAGACAGCAGTGTTCTCTGGAAGTAGGTTACATCTCTCAGCCTGCCATTAGCCGACCAGCAGTTACCTGGCATCCTGCAGAGATTTCTTTCCCCAGGTTATCACCCCCAAAGCATCCCGTCTCACCATGGTGGAGAGCATACACTCCTCTCTGCAAGCTCTCAGCATGTTCTGCTGGGCTTTGCCTTTAGGGCCCCAAGGTGGTATTCTTGTTCCCCAACATGACAGCTAACTTCCTCTCCTGAATTTTGTTTTATGGTCACTGGAGAGATGACAGTTTGAAGGCAGGAGTCCTCTGAGCCACTTCGGACATTGACTGTGAGTGGAGATGGACTTCACTGACTGTGTGGGCTGGCAATCTGGAGAGGGAGGGGTAGGTGACTCATCCTCATGGAGGCAGAGCACTGTGCAGGACTGGTACCTGTGTCTGTGGCTGGTGTGTATTGACTGACTGAGGTCACAGTTATTAGCCAGACAGGGGCTTAGCAGGATGGTTTCCTTGCCTGTAGTACCTCCACCTTTGGAGATTTTCAGAATTCACGTGGATAAGGCCCTGAGAAACCTGGCCTGACTTGGAGGCTGACCCTGCTTTGACCAGGAGTTTGGGCTACAGACCCTCAGAGGCCTTTTCCAGCTTAAATTTGCCTGTGACTCTGTGATGATAGTATAAGTGAAAACCTGGTAATGATATTAGGAACCAAAGTTCGCAGGAGTTAAACCAAGGAATGCCATAGCTAAAGTCCACCTGAAAGCCTACCTTGGTCCCTATCTCCCATGCTTCTTTCCCAGTGCTCATGCTGAGTGTTGAACTTGGATGAGTGGTGAGAATCTGCTTTATGGGTCCATCCACTGGATGGAGGCAAAATATCAAAGGATGTCCTTGAGTACGTTGTGGTCATCTTTAAGGTTTCAAAAAACATTTCAGTAAAGCTCATCTTGCTGTTAATTGGGGAATCTCTTACTGGTGCCCAGCCCTTTGTGGGCTGTTAGTGGAACAGGACTTCTTAAGCTTAATTGAGAGTAGATCTGTTTGATGTGTAAAGAGGGAGCTGAAGAACAATTTCTCTACCTTGCTCTTTCTTTCAGTTTTGAGAAACCAGTGAAACCAGTCATTATCTTGTGTATGGTTTTGTGTATTTCAGAAAAGTTCTCCTATTCTTCCTTCCCTGACAGCATGACTTGAAACATGAACTTTTCTGTGGCTTCATGACAGCTTGTGTCTTACATATGAAAAAAATGTAGCAGTATTTATACTCTTGTTTCTGCCTGTCTTGCAGTCAAGCTCAGCTGTGGGGGTTTGGAAGATTAATGGCACAGACACCGTATGTGGCACTAGAAGGGTTTCACACACCTTTCACTGTTGTGGGGTTCTACTGCCGCTGCTGCCACTGGCCACCGGCAGTATGGGCAGACGATTGCGTGGTGTCTTAGTCTGTAAGTCTGGAAATCTGGAAGTGTCTTGAACTCCTGCAGAAAGGCAAGTCTTCCCAGGAAATTCAGATCTTTATTTTGATCTCTTTCTAAAAACCTTTCCCCTTCTTTACTTCCATATCTGCCTGTGTCATTGTCTGCTGTCCTTCCTGTGCCTGGAGTTCCCTGGCATTGTGGGGCACCCAGGGTCTCGCGCGAGGTGGTGGTAGCACTCACCTGCAGCCCTCAAGCCTGCTCAGGAACCCGTCTGTGGGACTGTTCCCACTTGCTGTCATCTCTGGCTGAGCAAGAGCTGGGAGCATGGCGCTGACTCTCCTCTGGCTCTGAGCAGTCTGCAGAAGTTTTCTGAAGCCTGAAGACTTTCTCTGGTACTGAAAAACCCTAGATGCAGATGTAACTTCATGAACGCATATAAGATATCCAGAGAAAACTGCATATTCAGTCAGGTGCAGTGTGGCCCAGTGTGTCCTACCCACACTCTTCTCATTCTTCTTCAGACAGACAGTCTTTGTTTTTGCTGCCTAAGGCATGGAAATCATGTCCCAAGCTGCCTGGCCTGCATTATGTCAGGAGTTCAAATGCTGCTTTAATTCACAGTCTGACTTCAAGGGCTGTGCTACCTTTCCTTTTTTTCTTTTTTCCTTTTTTCCTTTTTTTTTCCTTTTTTTTCTTTTTTTTTCTTTTTTTTTTTTCCTTTCCACTGGCACTATGAAAAGATCAAATACTGTCTGGATACATCTACAGTGCAGCTTGAATGCCTCAAGCAATGCTAGCTTTCTGCAGCTCATTGAGGACCTGGTAGCGCAGTAGAGAAGGCAGAGAGGGACAACTGTTTAGCTTAGAAAAGGTGCGCCTGAAAAGGGATATGACATATGGCCTTTGACATATGGTAGGATGATGGGATGGAGAGGCCAGATAGGGAGTGATTGTTCCTCTGTTTATCACTGCCCAGGAACTACCAGATACAGATAAACAGTGGAACTCATTGACATAGGACGTTGGGGATGTGTTTCAAGAAAAGCCATTAGATGCATCTGCAGGCGGAAAATCCATTAGGGCTGGCTAAACAGACAGATAAGCTGTTGGCTCGAAAAGTCTCTGAGGCCCAGAGGCCCAGAGCTGACTAAAAGGCAGAGAAAAGATCAGCTTGTTGGTGTGGATATCAGCTATGCTGGAGAAATAGGCTGGCATGGAAAATAGTGGTGGAGGGAGAGAGAGTGAGCCTGTGGTGGGGAGCTCAGCTGGGATGTGGAGGTTCTGCCAGCGGTGCTCCTCAACTGGAAGGGTTGTGCAGAGGGACAGAGCTGGAAGACAGTCAAAACTTGTACTGGAGGAGATATGCAAAGAGGGTGGCAGGAATGACGTAGGTAGGAAATAAACTACTATATGGGAGGAGAGGCGATCTTCATTGCTGATAGATGGGAGGTGTGAAGAAGGGGACTGGTCACAGAGGAGAGCAGTGATGCTGAACAAAATGACCAGAGATGGAGGAGCACCCAAAACCAATATAAGAGAGCAATACTTGGAGGAGAGGAGGTAAAGAAAATAGTCTATCTGAAGACAGGCAAGGCTGAAGGTCAAATAGGGAGGGTTGTCTATGAAAAAGTGTCTGTGCAGTGACTGACCTCACCTCTCTGTTAACTATAGCCACATCTACAGTGCAAGAGGAGTAGACCTGTGGAGGTACCAGGACTTCATACCCACAGCCATTTTGGACCTTTTGATTTGACCCAGCTGGTCCCATTAGCAGATGGAGTGCACTGGGTTCTGATCCTGGAATGATTTTAGTTTCATCTGGAGGGAATCCTGTCTGCGTGCTCCAAGACGGCTTTGCAATGCAAACTGGAGTGCAGTAAATGGCAGCAGTAAAGAGATTTGCTTTAAAAGCGTGCTCCCAGTCTGAACCAAACACTACTTCTGCACTTGCACCAATGGATTCGGTTCAGAGCGATGCCACTGGTTTCCCAGAGACTCTGCGTTTGCCAAGCCCAGTGGGTGAATGAATGGGCACAGAATCTCATTTCCCTGGCAGGGAAAGCATGTGTAGTCCTCCCACTTAGTCAGCATCAATCAAAGCCAGACTAAGAACCAAAAAGACCAAAACTGAACCTGATACCTCTGCTCTAAATGATGAATCGATTTTAAAACTTGTGATGCGGCAGAAGAAAGCATTGGCTGTTGTGTCTGTAACACCTGCCTTTGCCACACTCTCTTGCTGGCTTGTCTTGCATCAGATAAATGGGGCCTGCTGTTAGAAGCTCAAAAGTGCATTAGGAGTTTTCTGGAGAACAGAGAGATGTCAATTCTGATTTAATCAGCCAGTCAAAGAGAAAAGCCTCAACTGGAACCATAAAGCAATTCCACAGGCGCTGCATGGGTCTGGGAGAGCTCACCACACTTCCCTTTTCTGTGGGCCCTAAATGTTTTTTGCATGCAGATGATGCTGCAAGGGAGGTGGAAGAGCTCTGCAGCTATGGACTTCAGAGAAGACCTCTGATGCTGCCCGCCACCTTTCAAAGAACAAGGTCCTGCTGTCATTGCTCCCAGAAGGACAGGGACCGTTTCCCTTTGCTCCTGGCTCACGACTGGGAAACCCACAGCTGGTTCTTCTGTAGTCCATGGTAGTAGGTACATGTGTCTTTTGCTGCCAAACCGATTTACGAACAGCAGGATACAACTCCTGGAAGGGCAGTTACAGAGCCAGGCTCTTTCTTGGCAGTGACGGTTAGTGTAACAAGGAGAAGAGGACGCGAGCTGCAGCTGAAGGGAAGTAGGTCAGTCGTTAGAGAAAGCTGCATCCCCAGGAGGGCGGCGCAGCCCTGGGACCAGGTAGGTGGAGGCCTTCATCGTTGCGGGTTTTGAAGGCTCCACATCTGACCTGATGTAAAGCTACGGGCAGATTAATTGTGAGGCTGGACTGCAGACCACCAGAGGCAAGGTCCCCTAGACTGTGCCCTTGCATCTGTGCTTGTGCTTTCCTGCCCAGATGGTCAGAGCCTGGTTAGTGCCCCAGCTGTGTAGCAGTTTCCATTTTCACCCGGTTGATCAGACTCTCAGTTTTCCCAGGTAGCTTTAGAGATGAGATCCTAAGGCCAGGCTTGGTCTTGCTGGCCAGAATCTCATCATGTCCTGTAAGCATTCTAGCCCGTGGGCTGGTTAGTGTTCAAACCTTCAGTCATAGAATCATAGCATAGTTTAGGTTGGAAGGGGCCTTTAAAGGTCATCTAGTCCAACTCCCCTGCAATGAGCAGGGACATCTTCAACTAGATCAGGTTGCTCAGAGCCCCGTCCAACCTGACCTTGAATGTTTTTAGGGATGGGGCAGCTACCACCTCTCTGGGCAACTTGTAAATGTCATGGGGGAATGTGGTTACATTAGATCACATTAGATGTAAGGGTTGTATCTTCAGACATTCAAGTGAAGCATGTAGCCTCCAAACCTTCACAGAACTCAGGAGAAACATCTGCACTTGGTGTATTTCCACTGCCTTGGTCCTGCTGGCCACTTCAGATTTCCTAATGTATCTGTGTCCTGGTGGCAGCCACAACTCCTCAGCTAGGCGGAAGAGGTTTGGGAAGAACACTGGCTAGCCCAGTGGACCCCACTTGGACTCCTGTGGGCAACTAACCAAGGTCTTGGCATTCTCTGAAGGTGGCCAAACCCCCAAAACCAGTAGTGGTCAGCTTTGCTGCAAGGAAAGCCTTCTGTACAGTAGCCTTTAGCAGAGATACCCCATCTGCCAGGTGTCTGCAGGCATGCTGAGACCTCATGATAAAGAGCAGTGGGACCAAGTGTCCCTATCTTCCCAAACAGCATGGCAGGCTACGGAGACCCAGCTGCATCTTTTCGAAGGGGAGCTGAACTGTTGTTCCTGAAACTTAGAAGCCGGCTTGGCCTTCAATAGCAGGAAGCTGCTTCCTGTGAAGTAGGAGAGTGAAAGCATGGTGTTCTGGTTTCAGGAGAAACTGCTGAGCTTGCAGAGGGTCAGATGATGAGTTTTTCAAGGCTGCCTTTCTGACAAGAAGTGTGGCAACGTCTCTTGTGCATTTCACCACTTCCTTTTTATAATGAGTTTTTGCGGGTGGGGGGGGGAGGGGCAGGGACGGGCAGAGGAGGCTTCCAGTTTTTGTTGTTCTTTGAACTGGGATTGTTGTATTTGCTTTTCTTTCGTAACAGAGCAGGATCTTGCCAGGGTAGAAAAGCTCTGTAAGGTGGAATTTGCCCTCTCATTGAATTCAGAAGCACATTAGTACTCACAAGGAAGTTGATAAGCAATAATATTTTCTTTGCTGCCCAGGTAACCGGCAGAGTGAAAGACGGTATTGTCTCTGGAGAATGCAGGCAAGTCGGCTTTATCTTTCTGCTGGAGTACACAGACTATCTTGGAAAGCTGGAGGTGAAGGAGGGGAAGGAGGGGCTCGCTCTCCGAAGAGGCTGGGTTGGCCCCATCCTCTGCTTGAGTCATAGTGCCTCGTGCCCTTCTTGGGAGCGCTGATAAGCCTAATGAAACTGAGTTGAGTTTCAGGGTCATTTGGGGTTTTGCCAGTCTTTCACACTCCCCTGACCCACTACTGTATTTCTTAAAGGCCATGTTGACTGAAGCCATTTGTGTCCTCAACGCATCATCTTTCTTTCTGTTAGAGCTTGCAGAGTAGGAGCACCACATGAAGCAGACACGGGACTTGCAGTGAAGAGGGAGGTTGCACTGCCAGAAAATGGTGTTGCCACTGAGTATGGGGTCATCCCTGGAGGATTCCCCTGTCCCTCCTGGGATGCATAAACTGACCTTGCATTGACCGAGCACAAGTTTCTTCACATTCGTTGGAAGGTGGGCCATGCTCTTCAGCTTGATTTCTATCTGGCATTGGCTTAAAAATATTCGTGAAGCAACTCCTCCTGTGGCCTGGGGGAATGAATGTGCAGTGAGGTGGTGTTTCACTCCCTGTGCCTGGGTGAGAGGTGTGAACCTTCAGGAAGTAGAGCTCCAGGCGCCGTTGGCAGCAGAGTGACAGTGATGGTGCCACAGGTCCCTCAGGCTCCCTCGCTCCAGGGTGAGTCATTTCGCTTGCTCATGGGAAGAGTGATGCTTGTCTGGCCACTGCAGGGAAGTCCAAGGTCTGGCAACAGACCCTCCATGGGCACTTCCCAGCCCCTGGGCTTCCTATGCAACCTCCCAGCCTAAAGCAGGCTCTCATGCCTCTCATGAGGGGAAAAACAGCCCCTTATGAACTTCAGTAAAGATAAATGTCAACTTCTGCCCCTGATTTGCAGCAGCTCCCTGCAGTGGTGCAGGCTAGGTCCGACTGGCAAGACAGCAGCTCTTCAGTGAAGGCCACAACGGTCCTGGTGGGCAGCAAGTTTGACCAGACTCATCTGGGTAACTCTGCAAGCCCTGCAGGCCAGCTGCAGCCTAGGCTTCTCCACAACTCTGTAGGCAGACAGGTTTCCCAAGGAGGCTGTGGGATCTCCATCCTCGTTGGTCTTCCAAACTCAGCTGGACAGTCCGCGTAACATGACCTACCTTTGTAGTGAGCTTTGCTGGAGGCTCAGGATAGGACTCGGGACCTCCCGAAGTGCCTTCTGGCCTAATTTTTTCCTGTGATTCTGTATGCTTTATTGTTGTAATTTCTTTTTGCTTCTCCCACTTGTCCCAGGGGAGGCTCAAGTACACATTCAGTGTCAGGCTTGGAGGTGACCCCAGCAATAAAACAAAGAATGGGTGACAATTCAGCCAATACTTCATGATGTTCCCCCAGAACTTACAATGCTCTGGGGGATCCTACCCAAAAAACAGTCTTGGGCTCCTCGTCAGGTCAGGTGGTAGGAGAGTTTGAGGCTCTTGGGAGCTGCCTGAGGCTGTGGTCTCTGCCAGTTTTTCTCTTTGCTTTCTTCCCTGCTCCTGGCCATTGCTGCTGGCT
The DNA here is from genome assembly GCF_000690835.1 of Fulmarus glacialis. Lineage (NCBI taxonomy): Eukaryota > Metazoa > Chordata > Aves > Procellariiformes > Procellariidae > Fulmarus > Fulmarus glacialis. Next base: position 17,927 of record NW_009198782.1, on the reverse strand, counting down.
GTGCTGGGATGACCCAGTTAAAAATAACTTGGCTGAACTATTTTTGTGAGGCACATATGCTCCCTTGTCCATCTCCCTGCTGTGCCAGAGTGACAGAAGAGCACAGCCGTGAGTAATATCCGGTGGTGGGGATGTGGTAATACTGTGAGCAGGTGTCACCATCAGGGAGTTTTTATGCTGGACCCTGTCGGGCGTTGCTGCCTGCCTCAGGGAGTGCGTTGTGGCTTCAACTTTGACTGAATACAAGTGCAGTTGGACAACTCATCCAGGATGGCCACTGGATTTTTGCTGTCTCAACCTTGCCTTGTGGAGAGTGGTCTTGTTTCCCTTCTGGCAGGTCTAGTCTGCCCCTGGACATATGTGCTTAAAATTATTTTGAGGATCACAACACTTGGTGTATCTTCTAACATGAACAAAATTTGCACAATTTGAGTTTTGCTGAGTTTGGGGCTTTGGTATGTCCTTGGCCCTTGGTTGGCTGCTTTGGGATCCCTCACTAGAAAGATGCTCTGAAACAATCTGGTACCAGCTGGTGACGATGTTTGTGGGGTGCAGGGCTGCAGTGGGCTGCTAGAGTCTTGCTGTTCGGTACAGGACATGTCTTTATGCAATGTTTGCCTTCCCTGGCCCAAGCGGATATTTGGAGGAGGTAGAAGTACTGGAACCCCCTTCTGCTTGTGGTCCAAGCAAATGATGCCTGTGTCAGTGGAGGAGCCTCTCCTGGGGCTGTGTCCACCTGGTACCCTCTGCGTAAGCTTTGACCTACTGCTAGTGTGGGGGAAGTGACATGCCTCATCCCAGGGACACGTGTGAGAGCTCATGTCGTCCCCTGGCCAGCGTGCACCGAAAATAAGGGGCAAGGGGGGCTACTGTGCCTGCTCAGAGAAAGGTTTGGGCCTCACTGTTTTGTGGATGAGGAAAACAACTCATTTCCATCTTGAGTGACTCCTTCACCCCCTGCTTCAGGTCCTCTGTATTTGTGCAATGTTTATACTACAGGCAGAGGTGTTTTTTCAGAACCAGCTTTCCAGGGCACTATATTTAAGTATCTTTGCCACGCTGGAGAACTGCAAATATTTTGGAGTGTTATTTAGAGCTGGATTTTCTGATGAAAGATAACACATCTCTAGAATATGGTCTCCTTTGAGATCTTTCTCGCTGTTGTCATTTTGTCCCACACCACCTCTGCAGATCCTAATCCATCCGCACAGGCAGCACATCCTCCCTCAGGTAGGCAGTAGCTTGCAGGTTGTGCTGATGAAATGAGGTGACAGAAGCAGTTCCCACAACTCCCGGCAAGGCTGCCAAGGAGAAGGGACCGTCGTGCTTCTGCAGAGGACTGATGTTCAGACTGGCGCTAGTGATGGACGTGAACAAAGCACCGCTTTCCATCACCTGCTTTGCCTCTGAAAATACAGAGGTTTGAGCGTATGACTGAGGCTTGGTTTGGTGAAGGCTCTTTGGCCGTACCCCCATGTTGGGGAAGGGTACTTTGATTACAAGGCTGCTTTACAGCGCAGGAGAGGGACGCGGCGTACGTGCTGTGTGGCTGGTGGGGCTACCTTGTCCCTCTCGGGAAGGAGAGGGCGCCTGGGCAGACTGCAGGCTGCGAGCTGCTGCTTTCGGGGGGTGGCACATGTCTGTTTCCAAAAGTGGACCAGCTCCCTTAATCTGAGCCCCATAACGGTGGGTGTGGATCCTTTAGGAACAAAAGACAAAGACAGGCGATTGATAAAATCAAGGCTCATCAGCAGGATGGCTGATTTAAAAGGCTGGTTCCCAGCTGGCCGATTTAAAAGGCTTCCAGCTCTGGTAGCAGATAGGGTTGTTTTTCCAAGGATATGTCTCTGAGCAGCTGTAAAAAGGTCCTGCTGCCTGACAGAAAGACGTGCTGAAAGGTTTTTATTTGCTACTGTGGATTGATTGGAGTACAGATGCTCTGGAAGACATGCTGCATTATTCATGTGGTAGATACCTTTGCTAAAAGCTAATGCACAGCCTGGAGGCTGTGTGAAGTGGTACAGTCCTTTGTGTGGTTTTGTTGATTCACTGGAGAGCCTGGACTGCTCTTAAGCTTTTTTTCTGAATACTGAGATTGATAAAGCAGATCGAGGAATGCGAGATCACTTAGCTAATGGCTCTCCACCTCCTTTCTTGTTTACAAACTATTGGCAGCTTTTTTTTTTTTTTTTTAAATGCATTATTTATACAAAAGTGCTTGCTAGACTGGTCCTGTTTGTGAGACTTCATCAGTAACTCAGTTTTCTTGTGGCACCAACTTAAACTGCTTCCCTGAGGGGGCTCAAGTGTCTGAGATGCGGTATGCATGCCAACGCGCGGTTTGAAAACCAAGCGTCTGCAGTAACAGTGCCCCACGTTGGACTCTCCATTAATGCATATTCAGTAGTCTTACCCATGAAGATTGCTGCTGTTAGACGTAGATGCTGGGGCACCCACCACCAGCAGCAGGGCTGCGGGAGACAGCGCCTATGTTTCTGTGTGCTGGCTGCGGTGGGAGGACCTTATGCAGGGTTCAGGGTCCATGCTCTGAGATACGGGGCCGTCTTTTTGTGGGAAGAGGCACAACTGCATCATGCGTGCTTGTGCCTGGACTGCCTGAGCCCCTAGAGATCCCCTTCTGAGCTGCAGGCTGCCGGCAGTGTGCGCTTCTTGCAGAAACAGTTTTAAATTATACTGCAGATCCCGGAGTCAAAGGTGCGAAATGCTTTTCCTTCTCCCCCACATCTGGTGGGGAGAAAACCTTGCTGGACTCAGCAAGGCAGACTTTGTTTCCCAGTTGTGGCCACTGACTGTAGTTGCACTAGTCTGTGGACTGAACGCATAAAAAGCCAGCCGGGGAATATGTCTCTCTCTGTAGCTCCCTTCGTTGTCTTTTAGCAACTGGCTGCCAAGTGACATGGTAAAGGCCATGGTCCAGTGGTCAGGTTGTCCACTTGGGGACTCTGAACGGCCAAACCTCACCTCCACGGCAACATCCTTGTAGGCAGGATTTTGCATCTCAGTCTACAGTTGTGGAAGAGGCAACTGCCTCTGTTTGCCCTGCGTTAGGTGGAACCAAGCTGTGAACCAAGAGGTGAAAACCTCTTTGTATCTGTACATGTATCTGTAACTGTATCTGTACCATTTATTACTCTCGTAACAATAAATCCGTAGCCTCTGAGCTTGTAGTGTTGTTTGAGGTGACACGTACAGATGGTATTTAAAGCTCTGGGTTGCTGCATACGCATGTTGTCTCGTTGACTTTGGTTCCAAAGGAATTTATTACTGATAATTTCTCCTTGATAGTGTTACTACACAGCAGAAGTGGAATTTGGATGGTGAGGTGCATCTGGGGGTGCGTGACCCGCTCTCGCAGACGTGCCTAGGAGAGCGTCCACGGCTTGGAGGGGAACCCAGCTTAAGCTCTGAGGCTCACAAACCATTTGGTGTGGCAGGTTTGAGAGAAGCTGGACCAGAAACGAAACGGTCTGTGCTTACTTGGCACCCGACCCAGGAGGCTGACGGCTGGTGACGAAGTTCTGAGGGCTCTGATTTTGTCTTGAAGCAGTGATAAAACATCTGTAAAAGGCAGGAGACTGTTTCATATGTGTGTGTCTTACAAATTGTAGATAACACTGACATTCCTTTGCCTTCAGGGTTCCCTTTTTGAGGATGTACTCATCTTACATTTTGAAACTTTGAGGATGGAAGCATGTGGGTGGATTTTTAAAAAAAAATGCAAACTCAAAAATGTAAACTTCAGAGCCTCGAATTAGTGAAAAATGTTACCTGGATGGGGATTGGAGCCAGCATGCCAGCCTGTAACATGGCTGCGGCAAATCCGTGCACTGGGGCAAGTGAAATGCCTTTCCGAAGAAAGTGTTCGGTGAGAGCTCTCCCCCACCCCTTTCCTGTGCAGGAAAAGACAGTTTCTGTTTTGAAATTAAAGAGCTATGGGTGGAATAAAAGGAAGAAGAAAAGAAAATGGGATTGATACTGTTATCTGCTGAGCTGTAAAGTGTGAGCTGTGATTGCACTCTGGATTTCTAGAGCTGTTGCTTTCCATGTACTGCAAAGCACGGACACCTTTACTTACCCTGTTACTACCACTGGGCTTTCCAGGCCTATTGATGTGGGAATACTTTTTTCAGTAGAAGCTAAAGCCTGTAATTATATTAATACAATCACACCAGTGTTGCTGGCATGCAAAAACTAATCCAAAAGGGGTTCTTCTCACAGGGGAAGAGGTGAAGATGCTCTTCATCCCCATCTTGCCTGTAGATAAGCACGACCGCACAGGGCCTTTTGTTGGTGTGCTGAGCAAAGCCCAGTGCAGACAGGGGTGTGAAACAGCCTGTCCTGCAGAGAGCTGCCAGGATGCACAGCTCTGCGGGCCTGACTTTCCACAGTAGGAGCAGCAAGACTTTGTGCAGCCTGAGAAGGTGTGCTGTGACAGGAGGCATCCTGGCTCGCTGATTCTGAATTTAGACTCCTGGGTGTTGCTCCAGATCTCCAGTCACATGTGAGACAAGAGCTCTCCTGCTGCAGTTAAGACTTCCTGTGAGTGACCTGCTGACGATACAGATATTTGGTCTTCTAGACTTGGAGCTCAGTCTTGTGTGTTGGAAAAACCTGTTTCTGAAGCCCCATGAGAACAAAAGCTTGGAGATCTTGAAGAACTTGCACCCCTGGTAGGCTGTTATGAACAGCAAGCAGTTTTCTGTCCTGCATGCAGTCCAGTCCCTGGACCCCAGTGAGTACTGGGGTACTGGTTGCTTAGCCAGTGAGTTGCCACCTAGCAGGCTTGGCATGCCCTGTGATCACCCAAGCACCACAGTCCTGGATGGCAGGGCTCACAGCTTCCAACCATATTGGCTTCTTGGAGGGACAAATGCAGAGCCCTTCCCAAATCTGGCTAAATTCCTCTGCGACGGCAAGAAGGGATGAGTGGTAATTGGGCTACAGTGGGGCAGGTGAGGTTAGGCAGTGCTCATGGCAAATGTGTGGGGACCCCAGCCCTGTGTGGGCTGCAGAACGCATGAAGAACTGTCTGAAATTAACTCAGAGCAATTGGCAGGTTGTCTTTGAGGACCCTGCAGAGGGTGGAGGAGATTCCTGAGCTCTAGACAGAGGGAAGCTTGAGCCTCTCCGTAAGGAGAATATCAGAACAACAAGAAAATGTGGAATATGTGGGAGAAATAATGAGGCGAAAGAGGCAGAATGAGCATGGCAAAACCAATCATGTCAACACAGTCTGATTTCTTCTTGCAAAGGGTAGTGAGCCGGGTGGATGTGGAGAAGCAGGAGATGTCATTTATCTTGACTTTAGGAAAATGTTCAGTGCTGTCCCACACAATTAAGATAAGGGAGTATGCACTAGATACCTGTCTATGGTAAGGTACATGTAAATCTGGTGAGGGAACTACACAGTAGAGCTTATGTGACAGTTAATTATCAAAATGTGAGGATGTATTGAGAAGAGTTTTGCAGGGTTCTTCCTGCCATCTGATGCTGTTTGGTATTTTTGTTAGTAATTAGGACAAAGGAATAAATAATAAGCAGGAAACGAGGAGAAGCAGGAAGCCTGCAGAAGGGCAGGGCTCTGGTTTGAAATTGCCTTGATGAGCTGAAGAAATGGCATGGGAAAATCAGGGTGCAGTTCAGTAATGAGACGATCAGGTCTTCAGATGACGCGGTACCCTCAGACCCAGTGCAGTTCTGCAGAAGAGTGTCCAGAGGCTGCAGTTCATTCCAGGCTGATATGACCCAGTGACATGCTGTAGCAAAAAAATTATAAATATGAACAGGAGAATATCTGGTAAATTATAAAGCAAGCATCTGTTCATCCATGTTAGTGAAATAGACGTATGCCCGTTTTAGGTGCAACTGCTCTGGAAAAATACAAATCAGCCAAAGAGAGTGAAAGCAAGGAGGACAAATTCATCAGCTGTTGAGAAAACGTGGCTAACAGAAGGAGAATGAGGTAAAAACTGGAAAAGACTGGAAAGCTGTGTCAACTGGAGGAAAGCTTGCTGCAGGAAGAAGGGAATAGCCTTTTTACTGTGATCTGGCTAAATAGGATAAGAAGCAAGGGGTACTGATTGCACAAAAGAAGATTTAATTTTGAAAGCAGGGAGAAGCTTTGTAATCATAAAGACAGCTGAGTGCTGGGATAAGTTTCACACGAAGATGATGGTCTGTCCCTTACTGGAGAATTTTAGAAAAAGATCCTTAGGGAAGGATGTAGAGGAATGAATGAGAAGAATAGGAAAAAACATGGACTCCCAAGACCTGTGATGATCTGCCACGTGCTGTTCCACGAATTTATCCTTCCTGGGAGACATGTAGGCATCTATATAGGGTGGTGTGAGTCTATTTCGAATTTAAGCCTGCAGCACTCAAAAAGTAGATACTTCCCTTTTTTCACAAACCACTTATCCTTTTGAGGACCTTCTTGCTAACCTCATGCTGCCTTATCACTGAGGTGAGAAACCATGCTAGCATTGGAAACTGAGTACACTTGTCACAGAGATTTTGGCTTTTGTTAGTGCAGTTTGGCTTGTGAGGCCTGGCAAGGGTTTACAAAAGCTGTGCTGACTCTCCATCTCTCTCACTTTTATCTGTGTATCTGCTAACTTTGTTCCGTTTTTTACTTGTTTGATGTAATTTTCCTTTCCCCAGCCTCGCCTGAAAACCTTCTAACATTGCTTTCTTGCTTTCCTCATATGGTTGGATTTAAATGAGGGAGTGCACACTGTAGTCCAGCTATTTTTGTTGCTTAAAGTCAGCTGGTTGAGTTGCTGCGCGTTTTCCTTCCCCTGAGCATGCCTTGTCTGATGAGTCCCTGGCAGGCAGTGTTGTGTAACGGGAAGTTCTCCTGTCTCCTTTATGCTGAATGCACACGGAAAGTTCTGGTCTGTTTTTGCTATATCTGCTCGGGATGCTCTCCCTAGAGACCACTGTGCAGATTTCACAGGGTCATAGCATGACTGAGAGTGGAGGCACCTCTGGAGGTCATCTAGTCCAACTGCCAGCTCAAAGCAGGTTCACCTACAGCAGGTTGCTCAGGACATTGTCTGGTTGGGTTTTGAGTATCTCTAAGGATGGAGACTCTACAGCCTCTCTCAGCAACCTGTGCCAGTGTTTGACCACCCTCACAGTAAAAAAAGTTCATTCTTATGTTTAACTGCCTGATCAAGCTCAGGCTGAAGGGCCTGTGGCTCCCCAGATCCTTTGACTTGCCGTTTTTGAAGATAAGGGTGACATTTGCTTTCTTCCAGTTCTCAGGGACATCCCCCAATTGCCATGACCTTTCAGAGAAAACCAAGAATGATCTTGCAACAACATGGGCCAGCTTCCTCAGCTCCTGGGGGTGCATCCCATCAGGCCCTTGTGCATGTTCAGTCTGTTTAAATGTTCCCTGACCTGATCCTCCTCCACCAAGGGTAAGTCTTCCTTGTGTTGGACTTCCCACAGGTCTCAGGGGCCCAGGATACCTGAAGGCTGGTCTTAGCAGTAAAGACTGAAGTGAAGAAGACATTCAATGCCTCAGCCTTTCTGGTGTCCGTTCTCACTAAGTCTCCATTCTGATTCCTCACCATGCCCACATTTTCCCTAGTTGTTGTTTTGCTGATGATGTACCCTTCACATGCCTCACCAGATTCAACTCCAGGTGGGCTTTCGCTTTCCTAAGCCCAGCTCTACATCTTTGGACAGTGTCTCTGTATTCCTCCCAGGACATGTATCCCTGCTTCCACCTCCTGCGTGTATCCTTTTTATGATTGAGTTTTATGAGGATGTCCTGGTTCATCCATGTAGGTCTCATGCTGCCTTTGCTTGTTTTCTTGCATTTTGGGATGGTCCATTCTGAACTTGGAGGACGTGAACCTTGAAAATCCTGCTGTGGTTGTGCCTGAGAAAGAATTTAGTAGCTTTTGTGCCATTTAGAAATTGTTCCTCGTCCCCTTAGTTGGGCTTTTTTATATTAAATCTGCCTAAACTTATGAGCCCCTTTCTGTTTTCTTCATTTGGCTGCAACTTTAACCTCTCTTGCTCCCAGTATAGTGCACTTGAATATTTCCATGCCACCTGCAAGGACTTAACTATTTTGCTGCTGCTTCTCTCTCTCCTTTGCAACAAACTTCCTCATTTGTGCTTGGAACTACTTCCTGAGCCAAAACTACTTCCTGAGCCAAAACAGAGTTGCAGCTAATGTTTGGGCTTTCTGCCTTCTCTGGGCAAAAGAAAAGTTTTACATTTCCTTTAAGAAAGGAGCTGAAATGCTGGAGGTCTGTTATGACGTCTGCATCTTCCTGGTGCACCAGCGAGCAGCCTCTTAGGTACCAGAGGGCTGAAAGATGGCCCATGCAGTACCACTCCCTGCTGTTCGCGGTTGTTGGGGACAAGATAACCTGTTAAATGTTTATCTCCGTGATCAGTTCTTAGCAGTATTTCCTCCATAGTCACAGCAGTGTATTTCATACAGCCTTACCCAAAACCTTTCACACCCCAAGACAAGGAATGCTTAAAATGAGAAAGGACAGCATGACCCTTTCAACACACGGTTTAGATGGCTGTATGAGGGTTTGGCTTTGAGTTATTGATGTACATTCTTTTGTTATAAATGAGTTGTCACTGAGCAGGAGAGTACAGGAGAGAGGAGCATTTGCCTTTGTGATAGAGACCTTCATCATGGGGAAGCAAGAGGTGCTAACAGGATGAAATGACGATAGTCGCAATGGAGCAAAAGGGTGTCTTGGCAAAGCCTCCACCTGCTCTTGCAACAGTCCGACAGTGCAGTCATTTCCTTGGTGTTCTGAGAGGTCTCCTCGAGTTTCTTTGCAGGCTACAAACCAGGGATGCCTCTCCATCTGCCTGGGGGTGCATAGGACTTGGTGTTTATGAGTACACCCATATCATTAGCTATCCTGTCATTAAGAGATGTACAAGCTCAACCCAGCAGGCTTCCCCCAGGCTGCTGGTGAGTCCTCTCTGGGGGCAGGAGGTGGGTGTCTCTAAAAGTACTGCCTGTTCTGCTGGTTCTCCAGGCCATGCATGGAGAGCCATGAGCAGAAGTCTCTGGGGGTCGGTCAACCTAAAGAGAGTGGTTCAGGGCACCAGGAGAGTGAGGGGGTCTCCCTCCTGGGAGTTTGCAAGGCACAGCTGGAGAAAGTTGCAGCCATACTGATGTGTCGCTGGGGGTGGCCTTGCCAGAGAATTGTTCACTAACATCTGTGATAAAACTGTCCCTTACTGCTGCTTCTGATGAAAGGGGAAAGAGGAGGGTGGGAACAGGGTGAGGTGTGAAGAGCTGACTGCTCTGGTGAAATCACCTGGGAATAATAATATTTGTGTGGTGTAGAACAAATGATGGCTGGACCAGACTGTGCTCCAATGGGCTGACTGCTCATGCCTGAGTCTGGTCCGTGTTAGCATTAAAGAGTCTGTCCTGTCCTCCAAAACCCTCCCGGGATGAGTGCGTGCTACTTGCAGAAAACTGTATCTTACTACAATATTTGATTTAGCAAGAGGGACATGTTTGCCCACTCTGCTATTTGTAACGAAGCCCTTTTCATTGCCATGATAGCTGGTGGCAAACAAGGACACATGGGATGGGAAATTGAAACCCAGTACTGGTTGCTTGTCGCTAGAAAGTGGCACCTGCAGACTAGCACAACAAGCAGACGCCTTTCTCACTCCTTGCTTGTTTTGTGATCACTATGCTCCTATCAGGGTTGCAGCCAACAGCCTTTTCTCTGCATAAGGCAAGAAGAAAGGGTGAGAAATGCATGTGGAGCAGTGTGAGGTTGAAAGTTTTAAAGCCATCTGGAAGTGGGAAGTTCCTCTGCATGCTGGTTTTTTCAATGCCTGTCTCTTTGAATGCTCTTGTTTAACCATAAGGGCAGGGTGTGTTGGCGCACATGGCCTGCAGTACCGGGCCTCGGGGAGAGAGATCTTTGCCCAGTGGGAGAAGCACTAGTAGCATTATTCAGAGTAAATATAATGATGTGATGTATTTGACTTTGCCAAAACCACCCCAGTCTAGCTGGGTGGAACTGGGACTTAGTTGGCTTGGTTGATTAGTCAACTGCTAAGAGCAGCTGTTTCCCAGTGATATGTGCTTGTATGTGAGTCTTGCTAGTCTACTGCATCCAGGTGGCAGACGTCTTCTGCAGGAGATGTAAGAAATATTGACCTTGCTGACCTGATGTATATACTGCACTGCTCCCCAGCTGTGCCCTGATGCTGGCTAGGTAAGAGCAGAAAGTTTTGGAGCAGCCTGCTTCGCAGCTGTTCCTCTGCTGAGATTCAGCAAGAAGCAAGATGCAGCAAGAAGCACGCCTCTCTCTGATAAGAAGAGGGGCCAACAGTCTCTTTAAATTGGAGGCACTGAAACCAAGACTTTGTGCCTGTGTGAAGATTGCACAAGCCTGGTTTGGGGGCAGGTAGCAGATGTCTTCCTGCTTCAACATAAATCTATTGTGGGGACAGCAGAGTGAGGAGAGGGGGAGTACTTTTTATGGAGCTCTCTCGTACAGTCTGCTCCGTATGGAGTCATGTCATGAAATTTACAGTGCGTGTAGCTGGCTCTCAGGCAGAAAACCAGCAGTATTTCATGATATATTAATTGCCTTATTTAAAATAATGTATTTAACTGCTTCCTTTCTAGAAGTTCTGGGGTTCTGGGAATGGGAATGTCTCTCCTATTTCCCATGCACAGCTTGGTGTTCAGTGCAGGGCAGTGTTGAGGCTGACTTCATGTACATCTTGCTCTCATCATCTGTCTCTAAGCATTATCTAATTGCCTTTGGCAGAGACAAGATAGCTGAAAGGGCTTTTCGAGTCTCCCAGAGTGACTCTTCTTGTCTTTTGGCAGCAAGTTACATTATTCATTTTTGGATGGGGAGGGGTGAATTTTGAGAGGATCAGCTCTGTGGAAGAAAAGGACAGGGGAGGGAGGAGAGAGGATTTAGCAGGAGAGGAAAAGGATAAGATGAATGAAACTGAGTTGAAGACAGGAGGAGAGAAGGGGCCAGAGAAAATCACGGACCTAGGCAGATTTCAGGAAGGCCAGTGATTTGATTTTATTATTTGGAGCTGAGTGCATGTAAAGATTTTATTTCATCGGCGGCTGATACAGGACTGAGAAGAGGATGTGTGCCTTCTCTGGAGCCTTCTAGTTGTGTATCCTTGTGCCAGTTTCAGTCTGCTTATTTGCATGGAGTTGGAAGTTTGGTTCTCTTGTGGCACTCTCCTTGGATACTTGCAAACAGTGCTCTCAAGAGACTAGCAAGGCTGCCCTATGGGTTTTTTGGCCGTAGAAACATCACCTAAAAATGATGAGGTTGAAAGGGAAAAGACATTACCTATGCAATACAAGTTTAGCATTCCAAAAGAGAGAACAGTAAGGGAAATGAAAAGTTTTCATGGCATTTCAAATTGAAATGTTCATTGTAACTTTCAAAATCCCCCTTATTAACATTTGCATTCCTTCCTTTATGCCCTTTTTATCTCTTTTTGACCCTGCACGCAAGAGAAAGAGTGAGGGGTAAATTTATTTTTTCTGTTGGTCCCTCTGCTTTTCACATTATTGCTAACCTTCAAGAGATGGGAACCTCAGAAATGTCCTTCAGAACTGTAAATTTTCTTGATTCCCTGTCAATAAGGGCAGGGGAGGAAGACAGTCCAGCTTGCCAGGCTGGATCACCTGAACATCTGAAGTGCTTTTCAGAGTGCCAGGTGAGGTATAGGCAGAGTTTGGAAACCTGCCTATGAACAATAGAAAACAGTACTTAAAAGTGTTTTGGAATATTGTCATGTTACGTGCTTTCCCCAAGAGTGCACTGGGCAGAGGTATGGCTGGATTTCAGCCCATGTCTCCCAATGCAGGGCAGCTTTCGTGCGGGAGTCCAACACAGGCCACGTGGAGCACAGGTCTCAAGGAGAAGGGAGGCTTCTTGTGTGAAACTGGGGGAGCGTGAAGCAAACATAACCATTATTAATTCATTGGCATGTGTTTGTACCCTGCTCAGAGGTGAGCAGCCCAAGAAACAGAAAACAATTGCTTGGCGAGGGGTATGTACCACCCACATTGCACATGATGAACTGGAAGGCTCTCAGCCCAGGCATGGGTGTTCTGAGAAGTGTGAGCATCTCAGTGTGTGTTTGGATGGGGAGAAGATGCAAGTCTGTCCCTTCAGGAGATGCTGTGCCAGATTCAGGTCTCCAGAAGAGCTCTGGCTGTCCTTTGATCACCGCAATAGTCCTGAGATCAGGGGCAGAGACAGGCAGTCTGTTCTCCCCTTGCTTACCTGAAGGCAGGTCAGAGCTGGAGAGCTTTCTGTTAGAGCTTACAAACTGTTACTCGGCCTAGAAATTCTACATTGGCTGAATTGAGTGCTGCTTCTGCAATCCATGCAGCCTTTATGTGCCCTGCTTCCGTACCAGGATTATGAGAGACCCCTCATTTAATGTGATGCTCTACAGGCAGTGATCTTGTGCTTGCACAGCTTGGTTTGGATGAAACTTGTAAAAAAGGCTTTGAATAAAGGTGATCATATAGCTGGTAGAGTAGGATGCCTGTTTGTATCACTGGAGTCAGTGACGAGCCTCCTCCCTCTACTGCCCCGAGTCAGTGAAATGTTAGTATCTATTGGCGTGGGGACAGAAGGGGCCAAGGACTTGTGTCTCAATGGATGCATGTTGGGTGGATGCATGCTGGGTGCTGCCTGGATGCGCTGTGCGCGAAGGTGGAGAGAGGGGCTTGGTTCATGTCCGGAGCCTGGTCCCACAGGAGACGTGTGCTGGGATGGCCCAGGGACAGCTCTGGGCATGGAGAGCCAGCTCTCTGCGAACAGGGAGGTGGTTTCCAGCCTGGTTAGCTTGAAAAACTTTCTGTAGTTTGAGTCAGAGATCTCAGACACCTTCCCTGAAGGAGCTCCAGGTGGCCTAGCCAAGAGGAAGTTTCTTGTGCCCACTAGGCTTGTTCAACTCCTGTGAGTTCTCCAGATGCTGTTTTGTGCTGCTTTGAATGCTTTTGTGCTTTGGTTTCCTTCCTTTTCTGTGATGTCGTGTGATCTCTGCCTCTGAAGGTCCCATCCCTTTTGCTCACCATCATCTTCAGCTCTGCATCTGGATGGGATGGTCTCTTCCCTCTACGTGTCCTTTTTGCAGTCCCAGGTTAATCTCAGGGAAATAGGGCCTTCTTGTTTTCACAAGGGCAGTAGAGAAGGTTTCAGCTCAAATGCTGCATCAAACAAATGAATTCAAATTAAACTTTTGGCTTTCATCTGCCATTATACCACTCTTAATAGTGACCCTGAACAGTGATACATTCAAAAGGAACTGCTCTGATCTGTTAATGGCAGAAAATGATGGCCATTGCTAAACAGCTTGGCTTGCAGCATGGCTCTTGGTACCATAATGAAACAGATTGTTCTGCAGTAGCTATATCTGATTCAGCTGTTTTGTGCTGGATGTTAAGAATTGCAATTCTGATATTAAGTATTGCAGTTGAAAATTGCTTAAAATGGAGATACTGAATGCCCTGCTGAGGGGGTTAGTGCAGCCAGTATGGGCGGGTGTAGCCCTGCCACCTCTGGACGTAGCAGGCTTACTGTGCATGAAATCACGATATTATGTGATTTCTCTGTTCCAGCTCTGTGAGTCTGTCTGCTGTCCAAATCAGGGTCAGCCATAGCTCTGTCGTCATTGTTAGGCTTTTATCGAGTCTGCCTGGGAAACGCCACTGACGGAGATTCATGCCTTTCCCTCTCCCGCTCCTGTGACTGTTAGAAAGTTTTACTGCTGCCTAATTGGAGACTTCTCTGATGTGGTTAAATCACATGTTTTTTGACTCTCTGTCTCCCCTATACTTTGAAAGCAGATGATTTATATCCTCTTTGTAGCAACTTTTTTCGTGTTTGAAGCCTACTATCATGGCTTCCCTCCAACATCTCCGCCCTGAAGCTTTTAGGATTTCTTAGCAGGTCACACACCTTTGATCACTGGTCCATACCACTCTCCACTGAATTCTCCCCTAACTGTCTGGCACCTTTCCTAAGAGCAGTGCCCAGAGCTGAAGCCTTTTGTCTGGTGTTCATGTTGCTGATGATGGGAAACACAAGCTGATACGAAATCCCAGCGCAGGCATGTGGAGTGGGGCAAGAGCATGCAGTCCAGCGTTGTCCTCTCTCTACACTTGTTGTGTATCGTTTCTGTCCTGGAAACACAGACAGCTCGTGCCACGGTTAAGTATTTCAGCACAGAACTAGTCTACCTCATTCCTTGCTTGTATTTTCAGAGCAGGGAACACGCCTGGAAGGAAAGAAAATACACAGAGAACGTCCAGGATTGCTCAGCCTTTCCCCTCGCATAAAGTCAATGGAAAATTGTCACTGACACTAAGCCAGCTCCTGAATCAGGATGAATGGCAGTGGACACTCTTAGCTCTAGAAAGAGTCATGCATGCTTAGCTCTTGGCATCTGTTTGGCGGATGGGGGCTTGGTAGCTGATAGTTCTGCTCTGTGCACCTGGGAATGAGAAAAAGAGTGCCCTTCCTGGCAGGCAGCAGCGGAATGCACGGAGGTCCTGGCTCCCATGTCTTCTGGTGTCACCTCTCCCCTCCCACAGTGGGGATCTGCTGTTACATTTTGTGATGTGATAGGAGATGCTGGGTGGCAGATGGTGTGTGCTTTGGAGTTTGCTGGTCCCTGGGGACTGGGAAAGAGCAGAAGGCTGGCATGCACCGAAGGGTGTGCAGTATAGGAGCTGGGCATGCTAGGTGGGATTTCCTGTCCCAAAACTTCTTGGTCAAGTTACAAACCCATCTCCCATCTGACCTTGATGTAGACTAAATTCTTCCCTGCTCCAACTGGGTGCAGCACAGCCTGTGATGTGCGTCCAACCATTGCTGGAGATGTGCGTGCCTATTCACGGGGGAAGGAGGCAGGGTCTGGTTTGTAGCTACTACTCCTTTCCTGGAATGACACCATCACACTGCCTGGCTGTGGTTCCCTGGGTGAGCTGAGGGGATCTCATCGCTGCCAAAGACACTCCAATTCCCTCTGCTTCAAGCTGTGATGTGACCCCCATCCATTTGTGCTCTGTTTGACCCATATCAGATGCTTTTTATGATCTAATTCTGCTCAATTGCTTTATTCTGTTTTGGTGTTTTTGTTTTTTTTTTTAAATTTCCCCCCCAGCCCCAGGTTAATTTTCTACTCTTTGAGCGAGAGAAAGCATCTCATGGATGGGGCTGAAAGTGCCAGAACACAAATAGGAGTGTGCGCTGTAGAGGTCAGCTCCTAACAGTGTGTGGAGCCACACCCAAGAGCTGGTATTTCCAGGAGATAAGGTGCCCATCAATCTTCTTTCAGGCCTTCCTCCGGGTATAAGGAAAATAATTTCCTGGTCTGTACGCCCTCCAGCTCCTGGCACTATTGATGCCAAGGATATCAAAGATGGTAAAAGGCAGAATAAAGTGCTGCCAATGTCTTGACTTTCTAGACTATTAGGGCTGACCTGCTGTGGCTCTTTCACAAAATACTGTGCACCAGAGGAAAAGGTGCTCTCAGCTGGGTCTGGATTAGGCTACCACATATCTGTGTTTCCTCAAACATACTTCACTTTTTCCATGTGGTTATTTTGTCCAGAAGAAAGAGAAATTCATCCGGAATTCACAAATTTCATGCACAGTGCAGGCAAATCTGTAATCCTAGGGTAAGTGGGATTCAATGGGGCAAGTGGGAACATGCTGGCCTATGGTGAAGTGTTCAGTCAGTTGGACATGTATAGGCCCGTTTCTTTTGTCTGACATTTCCTGGAGAGTAGTAAATATGCCATAGCATAGCTCTCTGAAGACTGCTTCTGAGTGCTGCAGACTTCCTTAGACTTCACAGCCCTTTTAGGAGCTCACACCTTCGGCAACTAGGTAGGACCTTTGCAGTCAGATTTCACGGATGAGTCCTGAAAAGCTCACTTTTCATAAACAACCTCGTAAAAGAGTCAGAGCTAAAGCAGAGCAAAGTCCGTTCAGTGCTGCTGCATCGCGGTGGACCTGGATTCTCCATCTTTAACTGTCTCTTCTTTAGAGGTCACATAAGCATTTCCACGTTCACGTCTGGTAAGCACGAAAGGGTTGAGTAGGCTGTGCTTGAGGATATCAAAGTACCCTGTTGGTTTTCTGGGCATCTTTTCAGGAAGAGGAAGAGGAATCCCACCTTTCTAAGCACTGGGCTGAGAATTGCTACTGCCCTCCTAAAAAACATCCAGGGAAAGCATATTGTTAAGGGACTGTGCAAAACATTTAATTTTGGGGCTCTATAAAATGCACAAATATGTCTTTTTTTTGGAAGTGATGGTGCAAGTTTTTGCAATGAAAAAACAGTCCTGTCTTATTGACAGAATATTGGTGTGTTTTCCCTCACTTTCTCTCCCCTCATCCCTTATACCAGTTGCTATTTGCAGAGTTTTGAAAATGGTTGCCCCTCCAAACAGCAGTTTTCATGGAATGGGAAGAAATGTGTTGTCATCACTTCCTGCAGAGGAACAGATGGGAGAGCTGAGCGTGCAAGACAAACTTCAGGTTTATTGGGTTGAAAGTCCACATCATATGAGTGTACATCTTGGTATGTTGCCAGTGTCATTTTTAGGGCAGTACAAGATACACGTGGCCGAGATCCAGAGGCCCTAAAATCAGAGAATCACAGAATAGTTGAGGTTGGAGGGGATCCCTTGAGATCATCTAGTCCAAACCTCCTGCTCAAAGCAGGGTCAACTAGAGCAGGTTGCCCAGGACCATGTCTGGTCAGGTTTTAAGTATCTCCAAGGATGGAGACTCCACAACCTCTTTGGGCAACCTGTGCCAGTGTTTGACTACCCTCACAAAAAAAAAGTGTTTCCTTGTGTTTAAATCGAGTTTTCTGTATTTCAGTTTGTGCCCATTGCTTCTTGTCCTGTTGCTGGGCACCACTGAGGAGAGTCTGGCTCTGTCTTCTTTACTCCTGAGGTATTTGTACATGTTGATAACATCCTCCTGAGCCTGCTCTTCTCCAGGTGAACAGTCCCAGCTCTCTCAACCTCTTTTCATATGAGAGATACTCCCAGTCCCTTTGTCGTCTTCATGCATATATACCCATGTATATCCATGTCTCTGCTGTACTCTGTTGTACTGGGGAGCCCAGAACTGGACCCAGCACTCCAGGGGTGTCTCACCAGTGCCAGGTAGAGGGGAAGGATCACCTCCCTCAAGCTGCTGGCAACACTCCTCTTAATGCAGCCCAGGAGGCCATTGGCTTACTTTGCTCCAAGGAATGGTGACGTCTTTCCTCTGCAAGGATCTTCTTGTAGGCACCATAGCTTGCACTGTCTAATAGCTGAGATCTGTCAGAGTGCTGGCGATGCTGTTCTCATTAACAGCCAGCTGGAAGATTGACTGTTGCTGAAGAACCATATCTTGTCCCCTGCACAACTTGTAGCAGACAGGCTGTACACGCAGGGCCTTATTTTACTTAGTGAAGATGTGAGCTTTTTCAGTCGTAAATTGTAGGGTTTCAGTATGATTAGGTGGCACCATGTCCTTGGTTTTCTCCAGTTCAACCTCTTGTTCAAAGTGGGACTATTATGAACATTAGATCAAGGGGGAAATGGCTTTGTCTAATCAAGTCATGAGAGGATTTCCAGGGATGGAGACCTATCACCACTTGAGCAACCTCTAGTGCAGAACAATCCTCCACCCTCCTGCCAAACAAGTTTTTCCTAATGTCCGTGTGTCTGCTTTATTTGGGATCAGCGTCTCCCACTGCACCAGACGCAGTCTGCTGATGCTGTTTTTCACCATATTTTATCCAAGAGTTTTTTCTTTTAATGCTGAGCTTTCTGCTGTGGCTCCAATCATGTCAAGAAGGGCCGGAAGGAGGATCTGGGG
>NW_009198781.1:0-3205 GCF_000690835.1 Fulmarus glacialis | reverse complement strand
TGGGACGGGCCCCGCCATCACCCGCCCTGGGGAGCACCCGACGCGTCCAGCCCTGGGGAGCCACCAGCCCCCGCGGTGCCCTGACAGTTTTGGTAGATGAGAATGGGGGGAAAATTTACCTTGAAAAATGGACATCTAGAATTTGACCAAGCATGCTCGAGGTACTGAACGAGTTAATGGTTCGTTGAGATGCAATCATGTCTATGAACTTTGTAATAAATGCAGGTGCAATAAATCTTTAAAAAAAGGTCCTACAAATTTGGTCTGTGGAAATTCCCTGTGAAGAAACATGGCTCAGGTGAAACATATGATTTATAGGTAACTGGGCTTCAGTCAGTAAGTTGGTTTTGCCTCCAGAGCAGAAATGGAGAGTGCTGCATGCTATGGGAGATTTCCAGTCGCTGATAGAGACAGGAGTGGTTGAAATCTGTTTTAAAAGTCCAGGGTCTTATGAAAGTTGCAGGTACTAAGATTACTTTGGACTGAGGAAGGAAGAGGTGTCTGTCTTTTGTCGGACATTTTGGTCAAATGTGGACTTTGGCAACTACTGGTAGAGGGAAGAAAGGTCAGAAAAGCTGGGTGAAGATGTGACCTGACCCATGTAATGCAGCGAATTTAAGCGAGGAATATTAAAACCTCTTAAAATATAAGCTGAGAGAAAAGCCAGTCTAGCAAATGCCGAAGCTGTACTGCACAGAGCAAGAGAGAGGCTGGGGGAGAGGGGCCCGCTGGCCAGCCACCTCACCACCGACCACTCGCAGAAGGTGGGAAGACCTTTATGGCCAGCGAGGAGGTGTCTCATCGGGGAGGTGGAGCTGAGCCTTTGGTCCATTCCTGGTCCTTATCCGGGCTGAAAACTGAGCCGGCACGCATGTGAGCAGCTTCAAAAGGAAGTAATTTACCTTAGGCACACAATCAGTGAAGGAATTTCTACCGATTAAAAGAAAATTGGAGCTGTGCAGAACTGGCCAAGTCCCCAGATGTTCATAGATGTATGGAGCTTTGTACAGAGTATCTGTGGGGTTTTCCAAATTCCAAACCAATTGCATAAAATGAGTAAGAAACCAGTTTGAGGTCATTTTCAGAGCGGGAAAAGGAAACGCCGTGTTTCAAAACCCCTTTCCTATGAAACACAGATGCTAGCCCTTACAAACTGTGAGCGGGACTGACAAGAAGACAAAGGAGGAGAAAAGGAAGAAGTTTGTTGGAGTGACTGTACAAGCTGCTCTTCCCTCCCCCTGTGCTCCCCAAATCCCTCTTCCTAGACCCCTCCTCTTCGTGCTTCTTTGCAGTTGTTCTAAATCCTAAGAAAAGTCTTAAGAGTTTTACAGTCTTTTGCAATATATCCACGCCACAAGAGAATACTCATTCTTTCTGTGATATATTTTTAGGCTGCATAAATCTGGTCCTATTCTATTGGTAATGGTTTCTTGTATTTAACTGAAATACTCATTTAAAAACACACAGGCTGCTTTTATTGGATGACAGATTCAAAGTTTTCATGAATTCCTACGTTGTTGTGCTTCATAGACTTGAGAACGTGCAATGCAGTAGCCACACAGGCGCGTTACATTCCAATAGCATGGTGTCAAACAAAGTACTCAATCAGAAGTCAAAATAACTCAATATAGCCCCCTGATCTGACTCAGCCCTCTCCAAATTAGGGCTTGTCTGAGTGGGGAAGCTTTCTGGCACAGTGATTGTGGAAAAAAACATTTCCCTGGAGTAACTTTGGAAGCGCGGTAGTTTGGAATAGAGTTACAGAGCTTCCACATCAGGATTTATTCCCTGTAATCTACAGTGGAATAACTCTTTAGGCTAACTTCACTGTCACTTGGTACTATGTAGACAAGCGAATTCAGGTGAAATCCTGGCCAAACCTTGAGTATCAAAGCAACCATAAGAAGGTATGAACCATATACCTGGGTGTAGAGACTGGCGGGGGGGCGGAGCTGGCAAGAGAAGTTACCCCCCCAAGGCAGCCCCCAGGCGTCCTCCGGGATGTCTCCTGCTGGGCTTGGCAAGCTGCAACAGGGGTGCTGCCCACGGGACGCTCTGCTGAGCTACAGACAAGGTGGGAAGCGTTTCTGCTTTTGCTGCCAGGAGCCGTTGTGGCTGGCCACGGCAAGGCGAGCTGGGGGGAGCTGCTCATCTGCAGGAGATGGCCATGTCCGAGGCAGTTGCCACCTTCCTGAAGGCTTCTCCCCACCTTGTTTCTGTCTGATGGGGCGGGCAGCCACAGCCCCCACGCAGGCTCTCACAGGTAACCGTTCGACAGAAAGTCCCTCTTGTGCTGGTTTGTCCCAGCTCTAACCTTGATGGTACGGCAGTTTGCCTGGATGCCACCGTGTGAACCTCCAAGACCAGCAGAACCCGATTTTGGACATTACGTATCTCAAACCCAAACCTATTTTACCTGCTCTCCTCTTTATTCAGATTTTTTTTTTTTTGGACACAAAGATGAAAGAATAATGTTTTTCCTTGGGTAGTGTACGTATTCTTAAACTTGCTTTTTTAGCGGTGCTTGTTGTGCTCTACACATTAGCTCCTGCGGCACCTTAAAAAAATGAGAGTTGCACGCTCGTGATTATTTCTGATATCCAAGGCTGGTCTCCTCTATCACTACTCACACGCTTCAGCTCCCAAAGCAATGTTGGGATTCTGCCTGCGAACAAAAGACTGAATAGTGCATTCACCTTCTTTATGGCTGTAACTTATTTTTTAGTACAGTTCTTCCCGTAACGTGAATGAAATAGGCCCGCTTTAATAAAATATATCTGCCAGATTTGATTCTCCTTACCGTGTTTCTTGCGCTGTTACTTACCACAGGGCGAGAGTGCAAAATGATGAACGAGAGCTGTTTCCAAAAAAATGAACACTTTATATCTGCTTTGTGGAAATGTAAAGGACTGAAAAAGCTACAGAGTGAGCTGCTGAACGAAGCCCAGCGCATCCCTCGGAGGTGGCCCGAAGGACGTTTTCATCTGCGCTGTTCTCTCAGTGCGAAGTAATGGCTGTTGCAGGTATGTATTTAGCAAAGGAACCCGGGCACGGCCGACAAGAGCCCGTACACAAATTTGCCACAAACTTAAATAAGAGCTTGTGTGCAAGGGAAGCCTGCAGGTACATATTCCTCAAAAGTCATTTAACTTCGCCAGGAACTTCTGCTGGATGGCGGTGCTTTGCATGGCTTTGTGTTGCAAAA
>NW_009198780.1:0-494 GCF_000690835.1 Fulmarus glacialis | reverse complement strand
CTGCGGTGTGCGGGGACCCCCGGTGCGGTGAGGGAGCGGGAGCAGCGCGGGGGCGAGCGCCGGGGGCCGCAAGGGGGTCAGCAAGGGCAGCGCACTCCCCCGTCACGGGCACGGGCTGCGTTCAGAAAAGCCGCCCGAGAGTGGTTTAGCTTTGAGTGTACTCATCAGAAGCGGGAGATCCTGTAAACTTAGGAGATCTTTAATATCGGCAAAGACAATCAACAAATCTTTCGCTCTTACGTTACACGTAGATTTCCGTTATAAATAGATTTATGCATCAAAAGAGAGGTTTTAAAAGGGAATCCTCTGAAGATAGTTTGTGAAAATTAAAGTCGTTTCACTAATAACGAAACCCGACGGTTTTGGTTAAAGAGTTTAAAGAGAAAATGAAATTATACTTGGCTACTCTAACAACGAGCTCTTTTAATTTCTTTTGTTGTAGCGTTTACCCTTTGAATTTTAAAACACCGTTTCAAGATTGGCGATGCTTGCGG
>NW_009198779.1:1413-1752 GCF_000690835.1 Fulmarus glacialis | reverse complement strand
CGGCCGCCTCCGGCAGCCCGGCCGCGCCAGGAACACCCCCTCCCTGCAGGCATTTCAACCATGGGAAGATTATAAATATTCCAATTATTATTCCAGGCAAAAGGAGGACAGGCGCTTGCTCCGGCATCCCACGCCAAGCCCCACATTTCCCCCTTTAGCACACGCGCAGCCTCGCACGCTGCATAAATATTCATAGCAAAATCAATTTGCACCTAAAGATCTCTTCTGAAACTGCATCCCAATGCAGCGGCTTGGCCCAGGAGCACAGATGGGACGTCATTGGAAATGCCACGTTCAGCCTAAATATATAGAATGGGGTAAATCTCCTGTAAGTCATTG
>NW_009198779.1:999-1236 GCF_000690835.1 Fulmarus glacialis | reverse complement strand
GTGAGACCGGCGGTGCACGCCAGCGAGCCACAGGAACCACATCACTCCCAGTGCAAACGGACTCCGGTTTTCTGGCCTGGTGGCAAGGAAAAGTATGTCGTATTTCAATGCTCTCATTTGTTTTACTTGCCTCACACGGGCTAAAAAAAGAGGCCAGTACATATGGTCTGCGGTGGCCGGGTAATTTCCCTGCTACTTCCAGTGCCCGCCTGCAGCATCTGGGCCAGGAGGGCGCCG
>NW_009198779.1:304-930 GCF_000690835.1 Fulmarus glacialis | reverse complement strand
TATTCCCGTCTCCCGCTTGCAGCATCTGGGCCAGGAGACAGCCGGGGCTGCTCCATGTCTTAAAGCCCCCCCGTACCAGCCATGGGCTCCCGGTGCCCCCTCGGAGCCTCCAAAGCCCGTGGGTTGCCCGGGGTCTTCCTCAAAGAAGCTGATGGCATCCTCAAAGCTCCAGCTCCTGGAATCATGTGAAAACGTGCATCTGTCCCAAAACTGCAGGACCCTCCCGGCCCGTCTTCTTGCAGGAGCAGAGCGTGGGAGACGACCCGCACGCTGCCTGCGGAGCCGCATGGGGATGCGCCCGCGGCTGGAAGAGGTCTCTGCTTCTTACACACCGAGGACAAAGCTGTACAGTAAAAATACTGATCTTCCAGTCTCAGGAAAAAGCTACAGCACCTACCAATCATTTTTATACCCGCTAAACAAAACCTGACAATGAGGATTTATTGCTTATAATATTAAGTGAAGTTTAATTTAGACCATCTATAAAAGTCCCATTCCAGAGTGTTTCCCAAAGATCCTCGACGCTTTAAAATAAAGAGGACAAATACTAAAGTGCTCTCTGAATGTTATGGGACAATTTCCTTTTATGTTGCCATTCAGCGATGTTTTCTCTCTGGCTGGAACCC
>NW_009198779.1:0-239 GCF_000690835.1 Fulmarus glacialis | reverse complement strand
CGAACAAGCTCACACTGGCAGAACAATAACCAACGCGCAGCGTCCCCTGGAAGCCCCGCGTTCATTTTCATCTCATACAGCTGGGCACTTGCTCCATGCGACGAATGCAGCAACACGTGCGAGGGACGCCTCGGGGAGGTGTCTGCGCTCCTGAGCCCTCCTCCCCACCCTGCCCGAGGGGTCGGGGACAAAGGGAGGTCCCCTGGGGCCAGCTCCCCGGGGGGAGCGCGGCAGGGCAC
>NW_009198778.1:4627-17965 GCF_000690835.1 Fulmarus glacialis | reverse complement strand
GTAACAGCTCAGCACAGCCCATCTGTCCCCACTCAGGCTGCTCCATCCCATAGCAAGCAGCATGAAGGGGACAGGGAAGATATTGGTACTGCCTAATTTTGGGGGACTATGCAGAGCCAGGCAGCCAGAGCCCCTGGATTTCTCTCCAGACTCTTTCACGGTCTTGAACAAAACCTGCCTGTGCTCACCCAGATCCTGGCTCCCCACCTCTTGCCTTTCCTTCGCTGTTTCCTTCTCGTGAGAGACAAATAGCACTGGGTAGGCAGCGTGACTGGATGAATAAATAGCATTTCTCTTTGGAGCCCGCAAACATGTTTATTTGGCTAAAAGCGTCCCAGGCCCCCTCCAGCACGTGTTGCCATTTGCATTCCCACCTCCTCGGCGTGCCCAGGGTGCGCACTGCTGCTTTGGCATGGAAAGGCTAATCTTCGTCTTCCTTCTCATCGTCCTTATCACCACCGTGATCCTGGGGCAGGAACAAAAAGAAAAGGGACACCATGTGAGGGGAGTGCTGGGTGGTTTGTTTTGCATCTCCTGGGACCTGTAGGTATTCAATAGCAGCCGCAACCAGCACCCAAACAGGGGCTTGGTGCAAATCCCTTGGGCCAGCCAGGCCCGAGCACAGAGCTGTTGGTGTGGTTACCTCCTCCGAGTCGCTGTCGGAGCTGCTGCTGCTCCTCCTGCCCTCTTCCCCATCTCCCTGCAAGGGCGAAGAGAGAAGGACAAGCATCACCGGGGACCCTGACACCCCATTTGCTGTCCGAACCAGAGCCTCGAGTCAGAGGGATGCCTGGTCTTCCGGGCATCTCAAGCCAGGCTTTGCAGCACTAGTGCTGCTGTGGACCCATGTGTGTCCGTGACCCCGCAGAGACCTCCAGAGCCAAGAGCAAGGATTTGGTGATATGTGTAGTGCAGACAGCATCACTGTCCACAGCAGCATCTCATCTGGGTTGAAATAGGAGGAAGAGGAGGCAGAACTAACTAGGAATATTGGGAGCAAAGAGCGAGCTGTCTCTCAATGGAAAAGCCACATGCACCGTGCGATTTCTAGGCTGTGGATGGCATAGCTCCATCTGCCAGAGGTGTGGGGTTGCCGTGGGTCAGACACAGCTTCGCTTCACAGCCAGGATGTAAATCATTTGGGGCTGGTGCTTTCTAACACCCTACAAAACCTCGCTGCCGCCCATGCCTGCCTGTGCCAAGCATCCTTCTCCACGGGGCTCGGTGGTAACCTGTGAGCTCTGCATCATTCACGTCCCCGCTGCGTTGTGCTCACCTGCAGAGGTGGCCCTACTCTGTAGCTGCCTGCCTCCCCCTGGGACACCGATCCTCCTCGCAGGAGCTGGCCCCATCCCACCACATGCTGGGCAGCGGGTGCTTAGGGTGCTGGGTGCCCCACAGACACCACACAGCCAGTGGCACAGTTGGTCCAGGGGGTCCCCAGCACAGCCCCCAGCATCAGATGGTTTGGGAAGTGCTGGGCTCACCCTGAGCACAAAGGCTGGGGACTTTCAGCAGCTGATCTGCAGAAAATGCCATCATTCCCCTACCTTTTCCTCTTCCTCCTTCTTCCTCTTCTTCTTGTCCTTCTCTTTTTCTCCCTCAATCTTTTCCTTCTCCTCTTCTTCCTTCTTTTCTTCCTTGTCCTTTTCCTTCTCCTCTCTCTCCTTATCTTCCCGTCCAAACCCTACAAGAGGGCACAGAGGGAAATTCTTTGCCAGCGTGCAGTGTCCAGCACACACAAACCCAGCAGGTCCCCCTGGGTTCACACCAAACACTCACATTTCAGGATTGTTGACATTTCACCGCAGCCAAAGGGCTCTGGGGCACAAGACCGTCACACCTATGGCACAGAGAGGACCTGAAGGAGCAACTGGAAGGTGGAGTAAGGTGAGCTTTTCAAGATAAAACCCTGGACCCCACCATTCGGTTTTCTCTTCTCCATAGGAGAAGAGGCCCTGTGCACTTCCAACCCCCCAAACAGCAGGGAAAGGGGTAAAGCAGTCTGTGACCTCCAAAAAAAAAAAAAGGATCAGACCTTGTGCCCACCCAGGCAGCACCCACTGCCCTCCGCCCGGGGAAGCGGCAAGGGGAGAGTGATGGAGCCAGACAGAGAAATCTCAGGGCAAATGTGCAAGGAGATACTTTAAACCACCTGTGAGTAGGTGCAAATTACAGAAATATTTAAAATTAAATGAGGATGAATCAATAGACAGTAGGAATTGGGGCTCCCAGGAAGCCCAGGCAGAAAGGAGACCTCCCCCGGGGACAGGACGATGGCAGGGAGGGAGACGGAGACAGCAGTGAGTGGAAGAGAAGCCGAGAGCAACAGCAAGGAAACTCTGAGCACTGATTAGGTGCCTGAAAGGTAACAGATGAAAAGAAAAGAAAGAAGACAGCTTGCTTTAAAAATAGCAGGACCAAAGTCCAT
Source organism: Fulmarus glacialis (assembly GCF_000690835.1). Lineage (NCBI taxonomy): Eukaryota > Metazoa > Chordata > Aves > Procellariiformes > Procellariidae > Fulmarus > Fulmarus glacialis. Next base: position 15,534 of record NW_009198778.1, on the reverse strand, counting down.
GAAATAGCCCAGGCAGGTCAAACCCTCCCTGTCATACACTAAGGGGGCAGAGAGAAGGCAGCAGGGGCGAGGGATCGGGTCCCTTCTGCTCGCAGGGAAGAGCAGGTCGTTCCCCTGCGCACCAGGTAATTAGGAAACAGTTTCTCTTCCAGCCACTGATGGAGGGAGGCAGGATATTAATGCTTTCTTTTAATGTTTTTTTAGCCACAAAATGACATCATCTGGTTGGTATTTGGGCTTTCAAAAGAGCCGGTTGCAGCCTCTGAGCCGATAATGTTGATTTGTATTTTCTAGACAGGTTTTAAAACCGCCGGGATGCTGCAGGGCAGCGGGAAGCAGTGGGGTTTGAGGTGGCATCGCGAGAGAGGCAGGTTGGATGGGGAGGGCAGGAGTGAGGGAAGTGGCTGATAAAAGGCGTAATCAGTGCAAAGTTAAAATCTAATTAATAATGAACAGTAATCTAATTCATCTCCGTAATTAAGAAGTGCAACTACTAATTGAAAATAATTACATTTTAATCTAAAATCATTAAAAATAATCAAACGTTAACAAAAGAAAAGGCAGCCCCTGGGAAGGTGCAGGAGAAGGTGTAGCTGATGCCCTGACCCCAGGTCCTATGCACCAAAGCTGCTCCACAGCTCCCACAGCATGTGCCCAGCCCCAAATCCGCAGGGGATGTCCCCGCTTTGTGCCTTCACTGCTGGGAGGGGAGCAGATAGGAAAGGCACAAGGTACACAGAGGTGGACCTCAAGCTTTGCACCAGGAGATGGGCAACCAAAGCCCAGCAGCCAGGGCTGGGAAGGGGTAGTGCTGCTCCAACGCATGCTAAGAAATGCCACCGCGGGGGGTTACAACCCTTTAATTCCCCGCCACACCGCTAACCCTGTCCCTGAGGGCCAACCCAGCTGATTTCCAAGAGTTGGGGTGGACTCCCCGACCCCAGGATTCTGCCGTGCTCCTATCTAGGGGATGCCACCCATCGCCCTGTGCAGCCCCTGCCTTGGGTGGTGGCTCAGATGATGGCTCCCAATGCTCTGCTCTTTTTCCCATCCCAGACCAGCAGATCCAGTTCTGCCTGTTCCTTCGGAGCCTCAGCCACCCCGCATTTCGGGCAGGCAAGTCTCCCTGCTCCAGATGAGCTGGTTCCCTAAAGTCCGGGCAGGCAAACCAGCAAAACCCAGCAACTGGCTCTATGGTCCCCACTGACAATCGGCAATTGTTCCCCATGGCCGAGCAAAGCACGAGGTGCACGTGGATCAGACCTCTGGCTAACAAAGCAAACCTGCGTAATTCATACCCCACCAGGTGCAACAGCCTGGATGACCTTAACTCCCAGGCACAACGGACTTACAGGTCACAGTGTTCGTGCCCGCTCCTGTCTCACCCAGAAGACTGAAGTCCTTCCCGCAAGGCTCAGGCACGATGCCCGATTCCCATCCCCAAGACCACACGGAATGCGAGCCATCCCAGGGATGCTCCTGCTGCACCCTCTGCTTCACGCTGCCCTCCCGCTCTGCTTCCCCAGCCCGTAAAATTGATAAGCGACTCTGTAAATCCCCTCGATGACACGAGGGAGACAGGAAAGCACCTTACCTGGAGCTGAAGAAGGCAAGTGGCCTCCTCAATGCCTGGCTGGCAGCTACCAGGGATCCAGGTATTTGAGCGTTGCGGTCTCCTCCCCAGTCCCATTTTCAGAGCAGAAAAACTGGCTCTGCTGCCTGCCACGGGCAGCACATGACACTGGGAACATGACCAGTCCCACTCATACATGCAAGAGCCCCACAGACATTGCCTCCAGTGCGGGCAGGAGCAGAAAGACCTCCTGACCCTCTGCAAGCAAGCCAGGGCAGCTCTGGAGGCTGCAGACATCCACAGGGATCAGCCCTGGGACTAGGGAGGGCACTGGGGACTCCATCTGGGAACGTGCTCTGGTCAGGACCCTGTCTGAAGTAGAGAAGAGGGGATCTGGGGGTGTCCTTAAAACCACAGTGAGAGGAACCTCCAGCAGGTCCTTGCTCCCCTCTTGGTGGGACATGTCAGGCTGCTCCAGGAGATCCAGGCAAGGCTGCACCAGGCACAGCTCAGCACTCCCAGCTCCCTCTGATGCTTGCCCTTGCTGCTGGCTTTCACTCCAACATATCATTAAGCAAATACCTGTCAGCTGAGAGCAGTAACCAGCAGGTCTAAACACTTGCATAATGTGCTTCCCCTCTAATGCAATGCCCTCATTTCTAATCCCAATATGGGATAATAACAGTAACAATAATGTCAAGAGGGCTTGTGTACCTGAAAGCTAATTTGTTTTCTCCACCTAATAAAAAGTATTGCCTCTCCCGCAAGATTTGCCCCATTTAAAGCCTTCAATTCTACAACAAAGTTGCTTCCACAGTCATTTTACTTTAATTTACAGTAATTGCAGCATGCATGGAGCCCCCTCCCACCGAGCAAGACTAACCCTGGGTAACCCCTGTACAGCTGCTTGCTCCCTGCATAAGTCACTTAAGTCACTCATCCCAAACACCTGACCATGTCTGCCCCAGGCCTCCTCCACCAGAGCCTGCACCAGCCCCAAATGCAGAGCAAGAGTTCCCTCGGCAGGTTTAGATCAGAAATAAGGGATGGGTTTTAACGGCAAGGGTGGGTAAACCCTGGAGCAGCTCAGCAAAGCCGGTGGCAGTCCCTGTTGCTGCCAATTTCACAATCAACAGCAGTGGTGCTTTCTAGCAGAGATGCTTCAGCTCACGCACAAATCATTCAGGGAACTCCCGGCGACCAGCGCTCAGTCTTGGGGTAAACAAGGGCAGCAACCCCGCCTGTCCCGGCGCAACGCAGCCGCCAGGTCGACGCAGTTGGGGAACTCGGGGTACAGTGCGGGAGCTCGGTGGAGACGTGCACAGGGAGCACAGCGCGGGACCCTGGAACAGATCCAGGGAGGCTGTTTGGTGTCGGGACCGGCTGGCATCCAAGCCCACTCCTCTGAGCAGCTTCTGCCAAGGATCCTCCCCCACAAACACCACGCTCGACCTTATTTTTCTAACCGGTGACCTCATTGCTCGCTCTCTGCCAGCCCCAGCCAGGCTCTCAGTACTCTGATGCAAGGGACCTAAGCCTGTAGCATCCTCCAGTTAGAGCAGCCCAGGGGACAGCCCTGCCATCGCTCCCTGGACATGAGGACACAAAGCATCACCAACCACCTCTCGGGGACTGCCCCAGCCATCGGGCCAGGGTGCAGCCACCAGCATCTTACAGGACAGGGGTGGCTGCCACCACTCAGCAGGACAGCGAAGGATGGCAGCCGCAGCCACTTCTAGGTTCCAGGCCACCAACTGCGTGGGCTCTGCTCTCACCCTGCAGCGGGCACAAAGCTGCCAACCTGCCAGCCAGCTCCTGAAACACCAGCACATGGCCACCTCTGCACTGCTGTCAATGTGCAGAGCTGCGAGGGACTAGCGAAACTCCCAGAAAACATTAATTAGCACAGTACTGGGCACTTACGTCCTCCATTTCTGTGCCAAGGAGCCTTTGGCTACAGAAGACCAATCTCTCTGCTTAAATCACATCATCGTAGACCACTGTTTATTTAGGATCCAGTGTGCACACCGGGGAAAGAAATGCCCGAGCTCTCCTCCCCTTCCTGCCTCTGAGTCAAGCCATTTAATTTGTGCTGCGGGTGACCTAGGACAGCTGTCCCTTTGCTCGGGGCCACCAGTGGCAACATAGCTGCTGCTTCTTCCAAACAAGGACAACTGCTCACCCCTCCTGTGTCAGAGGTTTTGCTGCTACTGAACGTGCATGTTTTAATAATGAAAAATGAGTCCCTGGGAAGCTGGTTGGACAAGGGCTGGGAGCAAGTCCCGAAGCCCATCGGGAGGACTGAGCCTTTTTTATGTTTTAAACCTTTCCACAGCAGCTGCCAGGAAGCAGCTTTTACAGCTGCAAGTAACAGAATCTCTCCCAAGGAAAGAAAGTAATTGTGGAAGGCGCTTTTTTACCCTCCAAGTCACTGCCAGCATCTTAGCTAACTCTTATCTATTCCCAGCCACCTCTCACCTCCCCAAACGCTACCAGAAGTGCTCAAATTACTGCCAGCTCTCATTAGGTTCATGCGCAAGGCAAGGCTGAGCAATAAGACCTCCAGACAGTTGGATGCTGAATTCTGATGAATCCTTTGGGTAGGAAGATTTCAGCAACTGTGGAACTGTTTTTGTTGGCTATCTATTGCAGTCCTTGTACTGGCACACAAGTGAAGCTCGTGCATGGCTGATTATTGGCTGCTATAACAAAATCCAGGTGGGCATATGACTGGAAGAATTACTGTCTGCATTTAAAAAAAAAAAAAAAAAAAACCACACACACACCTCATTTCCTTTAATTATTAAACTGCTCTACACTAAAGCACTGCAAGTCACTATAATTTATCTGCAAGAAAAGCAGCTGCTGCTTCATAAAACCCCATTATCTTTATTTCTTCTCTTCTGACATTTCTGTAAATTTTGGCTTTGCGGCAGGAGCAAAGCTGCCATTTTGCACTGATGCAGGAATTGGGAGCTCAGCTGTGGGAGCTCTCACTCCCCAGCCTGGGTTCAGAGCCCTCTTTCCTATGAGATGGTACCCTGCCATGAGAAAAGCCCTAGAGCAGCTCCCAGCCCTGCTCCACAAACCACAGTCAGGACTGAGAAGTTCATTCTTCTCATTTCATTTGTGCCCATTGCTATCTTGATAGCTCTTAACTAAAACGGCTGTCGAAACAAATCCTTTTTTTAATAATGCTATCAACGTAAAGAAGAAAAAAAATATAAAGTTTATTGTAGTGCAGATTTTTTTACCCCAGACACACTCCTTTCAAGTCTAGTTTTCTTTAAGATGCAAAAAAAGGCTCTCCCTTTAGAGATCTGATCAGTCTAACCAGGACTAAGGCAAGGCTTTTTGCATATATATATAAAATCAGAGGAGCACTAGACAAAAGGTATTCTAATAATAAAAACACTTCTCTACTGCACAAATAGAGTAGAGAAATGTTAAGCCTTCAGTACAGCAGAAATGTGCAAGACCTGCTAAAACCCAGAGGATTTTAAAAATGGGATTTGAGCATCATTGTTACCAATGAGCAAGTAGAGAGGCAGGTGTGACACTCGGTCACCTCTGGTTAGCTATTCTGGGCTTCTTGAAGTTTCATTTTAGCTGTGCATTTCTGCTCTTGTGAATCCAAGAGAGGCTGCTCCCTCCCAACGGGCAGGCTCAAAAGATAGAAATTGCAAAAAAGAACAAAAGGGAACTTTCACAGCACAAAGAAACAGATACCATATGTGGAACAGGCTCTGAGACAAGTTAGGATTCCCGCTAACAGAACCAAATTGCTTCCTCTCCTCTTACTTTAATATACCTTCCAAGAAGAAGGAGCATTGCATGATAGTGTTTTTACACAGAAACAGGAGAAAAGCAGTATCTGAGTTTGTGAACAGTCTGTGGCTGACATGTCAAGCTGCACTGAAAAAGGGGACTCCTCCTGCTAAATTCTCTCATTAAATTGCCCAAACACGAATCAATCCCTTTTAGCCAGTTCTCATTTATTGCTATAAAGAAAAGTACCCACATTCTTAGGGCGAGATCAGCATTTTCCCAGCTCGTGCTGAAGCAAGCACTCTGCAAGAGAATGAGAAACAGCACCCTAGTGAGAGTCCCCATCCCACATCCCTGAGTCATTAACAGACATCTTCAGGAAGCCAGGGCTTCTCTTCAGCAACAACGGCTTGATACGGAATCCTCTCTGCTCTATTCTTTCCAGCTTAGGAACTGCAAGGTTCATAATCATAAATATTTGCCTTTTCTTGCACCTCCTATCCAATATTCACTTCAAAACCAACCAGGAACCTAATTATGTCTCTCTGACTTAAAAATCACACCATGATTTTAGCTAACTCTTAACTAGCCAGCTGCTACTCTTTTCTCCAGCATTGTCTTCACAGTCCAGAGAGCTTCTCCAAAGAGCTTGTTAACACATACAGCACAGGGATTTCAGTGAAAAGACATAGACAGTCCATGAAAACAGAGAAGCAACCTGCACTTTAAGTCTGTCACGCTGTCCACCAGCCTGGACTATGCTAATCACATCTCACAATGTGCTGTAAGAGCTTTCATTGCCAGACTGTCTTTAATCACCGTTCTTGCAGCAGCAGCGATCAGAGTTAATCTTTTTCCTTTTAATAACACCTGTTACATCATTCTCCAGCATGGAAACTACGGGGAAGGTCAAAAAGTTCTTAATTAGAAGGATTTTTATTGCTGTGATAGTTCCGTTCTAGCCTCAATAAAAGAGATCTGCAGTACAGGCAGCAAGAGTTGGAAGGCATCTTGGATATATGAAGCACTGTTTGAAGCCTATGAAAACAAAAATCAAAATACACACATGAATAATTATGCCACCAATCAGCTTTGCTAACCACATACTCATTTCAAACAGCATTGATTAATGCACATAAGAAACAGAAGCCTAGTGCTTGTCAGATTTTTAAGGCTTCATTCTAGAAATCAATTTAATATTAAGTTTTTGAGGGGCTTTTGCCACTAAGCAAAAAAGCAACTGGCTTAAAAACTGCCAAACAAGATCAGGTGCAATCCAAATGTAGGATATGGTTTTCGATAACAGATAAGAATAATTTATTTCAAAGTGAAGCATAAGCATGCTGTAGCAGGAAGGAAGAACACACCAACAGGAAACACCCGTTTCCTACCACACCTCAGAAGTTCACAAGCGTTGAGAACCAACTTAACAGCTAGAAGTGTTGGGACTCTTGCATGCTAATTTCTGAGCTTGTCTAAGGTTTGACTTTGGACATTTAATTTCTAGAAATCCAGACTGCTGAATTTAATGTGTGTCTTCTGACCCATCATAACTGTCAGCTGAGACCATATAAGGCTCACTCTTCACTAAGCAACTCATCTCTTGTGCAAATCTACAGACATTTATGAAAACTTTTAAGTTATTAGATAGGTAAGCAGAATCTTAGACCATAGGTTAGAGAACTTGGCATGCATAATGATACTGAAGTGTAAAAAACCAGCATGTCTATTTTTTAAGTATTAGCTTAAAGTTTTAACTTTAGCATAACTGACCTCCAAAAACACTCCAGTGATTAGGGGATTAAGCACATCTGCTTTCTCTTTGACCTGCAGAGATCAGACATATATTATCCTGACTGAAAATTTGATCACATTTCTTCAAGCAAGACAAAGCTAAGTCCTCAGTAAGTTTAAAATCACTGTTGCTCCCTTGACTATAGGAAAGCTAAGTCACAAGCTGCAGAAGACCTGCCTTGTAGCATGCAAATAAGAACAAAGCAACCCACATATGCCCAACACAAGTCGTATATGAATACACACATTACATCTTCAAATGAACTGTGGACAACTGGAGAATTTAGAGATAATATTATCTTCAATAAACACCTGAGTGTTTTGGAAAATCCACAACAGGATCACAAACCTTATTTTCTTCTGTTTCCTTAGTACCATCAGCACCAATTCCCACCCCCACTCTGTGCCAGGCTGAATGCAGCAGGAGGCATTCAAAAGCTCAGCATACATTCAGCTGCCACAGTTTGGGGAACGCTGACCTAGAAGATCAGTTCACAGGGCAAAAAACTGCACATATAAATGTGCAAACACAAAAAGCACTTCGTGGTGAAGATCCCAAGGCTGTAATCAACTAACCACATCTCATTCCTAAGAACTATGGTTCCTAGGGTAACTCTTACCCCTGCAGTCGTTAAGCACGTAGTAAACTCTTTAGAGAAAGCTGACAGTTCTTTACACAGCACAATCGTCATTCTGTGGAAGAAGAGTGCGAAAACCACATAGTAAATACAGTCTGTAAGAATAACTTTCTTTTAGCATTCCTCTAAAACACAAACACCTTGTTTCCATGCATGCAAATCTAAATTAAACCAAAAATGATGTGGAGCATATAAACAGCGTATGAAGAACCAGAAGTTCTGGGAGGGGAAAGATGGAAAAATAAATAATTAAAGCTGAAGATCTGAAACAGCATTCAGAGGACAGACACATCCATTCAGGAAGGAACAGTACTAACTTGCTTTTTTTTACTGACAAGTGTCATTTTCTGAATTAGAAAGTATTGCATATTTCATACACTTGCCAAGTATCTCCTGACATAAAAGAAAAATCTCATGTTATGCATTATTGGAAGACCAGTCTACTAATTAGTGCAGCAATTTTACAATATCACGTACCTACCATACTAAATGATTAACAAAGAGGTAATTAAGAATCACTTTTATACAACTGCTTTGTCATATTTTACATGTCTATCTACTAACTAGCATAAGCTTAGGGCAAACATTCTTCTTGGCTATATAAAAGTTTTCAAGTAGGGTTTCCTCTTTCTTATCAAGAAAGTCTTTAAGCTGGAAAAAGAAAGAGACAGCTGAATTCTGCTGGAAGATAGTGATGCCACCCATTGCAACTTTGAACACATATGCAGAATTCAAGAGCCCTGCACCCCATGGATTTGCAAGGAATTATTTAGACAGTTTAATCAGTATGTAAGTAATTATATGCTACGCATTTACTAAGAGATGAACTTACTGTGAAAGGGACTTGGCTCTGTCTGTGGCTGTCACCTCTTGTTTCTGACCATGTAGAAACAAAGCTGCAGTTTTGTGAAACATTTCAATGGAGCATGCTGTCAATTCAGCCAGACTTCTTATGGCAAACGCATGAATATCCTACAAGAGTTAAAAAGATCCCCCATACCATACAAAAACTAGCAGCTTTTCTTATTTAAAACAAGTAAATCACACAATGTACTATCACTACACTGCCTCTTCCGACCTCAGAATCTGCACAGAAATAGAAACCCATAAACTCTGGGAATCACAACTGTAACTCAGCAGCCAGATAAACACTCTGCAGTCAGATATTCTCTTCCTTCATTGCTCAGTTACCTCTACTGATTTTTCAGCATAATGGTCACCATCTCTGGATTCTACTTCTTGATTTTCTTCACTCTCTTTTTCTTCTTTAGGAAGATGACTGTTGAATTGTGCTATCCATTCACGAGCAGATGTCCTCACCTGTATGAAGATGTGTCATAGCATTTAATGACAGGAATGTAGCCCCTCCTGCACACCACAAAAGATGGAGTATTGGATCTCTCTAGAGGAAGGAAACAGCTACGACTCGTGAGCTAGTGAGGAGAACCAGGATAAATGATCCTAGTGCCTTCAGGACTTTGTAGAGGGTTGGCTGCACTGGTATAGTTGAGGGCAGTCATTTCTCTAGCACCAGATGCTGGAGTTTACCAGCAAGATCACATCTAACAGAGGTGCTTTAAAAACATGCCGCTTTTAAAAAAAGGCGCTCCCCAATTGCTGTGTGGTCTATCAGGATGACTTCTTCAAGTGTTGGACTCCTTGGATATGGAGGCAATGACCACTGATAGACCTATCTGACATATGCTACTACTTGGCAGTTCCATACAATGAATGCAAAAGGAGGAGAAGTACATGTAACTACACTGTTCCTGACCCACCGGATCTCTTTGATGGACACGTCCGGCCCATGTAAAAACACAGGAAAGAAATGGAGGACAGCAGCATTGATGTTGTTTATTTAGATGGATGCTGCCACTTGGTGGATCTAAAGGGTAGTGAAATGAATGCAAGAAAGGCAATTCTACCTCATACCAACTCCTGAACGTAGTAAAACCAACTGCTTTGCACCAAGAGGAGGGCTTCAATTCATGACTGTAGGTTGTGATGGCTGAAGGCTTACTGCTCCCAGTTATCTTTCCCACCACTTATTACTGCCCAGTGATAGGGCAAAGACATATTAGTGTCTACTGATTCAGAGCCAAAGACATCACAGAACATGATTTTGCCCCATAAAGTCAAAGGAAAAGGCCCATCTCTTTTGCCTACCATTGTCAAAGGATCTAAAACATGGCTTGTTTTTATGCATTTGATATTTTCACAAGCAAAGCAGGACTGAGAAGCAGTTCCTGTGAGGAATCTCTCCAGCTTTTAGAAGATGGGAAATAACTCACCATGATCAGTTTGTCCGGCTTTGAGGAGATACGCAATTCTGAAAACAACTCTGTTACTTCTTTTGTGAACTCCTCATCTCCTAAAGGACAGGAAAGGCTAAAGAATCCACACAAAGGACAGATACAGGAATAAGCAGCACTTCAATGCACAACTAGTTCTGCACAAGTCTGTCAACTGTTTCCTTTATTTCTCTTTGAATCATCACCTCAGGCAAGAATGCATCAAGCCTGGTCTTTTTTAATACAATTTATAAGGTAAGTTCTGAAAGGTGGAGACACCAGTGCCAGAAGATTAGCTTTTGCTTTCTCAATTCTGGCTTTGTAGCTAAGGTAATTCCTTTTTTTTTTTTTTTTTTTTTTTTTTTTTTTTCTGTTTACAAGGCAGCATTTTATAATGCACTAACTTGCGCATCACCTTGGAGAGTCTGAAATATCACTTAAAGCCTATGGTTCTCCTTTTACATACGGCAGGGCAGATGTTAGCAGTGGGGGGAAGGCTGTGAGATCCATCATGTGCAAATCTATAAGATACATTAAATGTTAAATGATAGCAAGTGCAGGTGTGTAAGCCCTCCCTGATGAGCCGTTTAGGTAAAAGCAATGCAAGAAATTTACATTTAAATCCTCAAGAATCAGATGGCTCTTGTGTACGGAGGCACCTCTGAGTCTTTCGGTCTGTGTGGCTAACTCTCATTTAAGAAATAAATAAAAAGGCTTTTTGCTTTCCCACAGGTTGGACAACTCTATTCACAGTCTTGCTCTCATGGTCAGGGGAACCCACCAACTCTTTGAATCTGCATCTTGCTTCAAGGTCAGTTGTACAAACTGCCCAGGAGTCAAGCA
>NW_009198778.1:0-4603 GCF_000690835.1 Fulmarus glacialis | reverse complement strand
CTGCTCCAGAACTAATGCACAGCAGCTTTCCAGAGATGAAGGGTATTGCTACCCATCATGCTCCTGGCCACAGATGGCTTTAGGATTAAGCATCCAGCTAAAGAATAACTTAACTTTGGCATCATGCCCATTGCTACTGATCAGGGCTGGTTGGTTCTACACTGAGAATTTCACAGAGAACCAGCTTCTCCTCCCAGAACTTGGGGCTCTCTTACCCTTCTTTTCTTCCTCTTCTTCTTCAAAGAATTCAGGTAGAGAAAATGCTTCTCTGAGTTGTTCCATTTCTTCCTTCAGTGTGTCCAACTCTTCCCCAGAGAGGGCATTTAGAACCGATTTCACCTAGTTAGGGGCAGCACAGCCAAAGAGAGAATTATAAAACCAACAAGAAAAAGAAACAGGATGGAAGATGCAGCACTGGTTTACATTGCATGCAAAAACATCAGACTGCTATTAATGAGAAAGCGGTATTTTCCTACGGAAAGGAGGAAAGGGAAAAAGACCTATTTCTGAAGTCTCATTAGATAATAATGGATTCTTAAGGAGTTCTTCAAATAATTTCTTTCATTAAAAAGTGAATGACTTCTGAAATTGCATGCTGATCTGCCCTCCTCCCTGCCCCAAGACAGAGAGGACAATCTTTGCTGTGCTTACAATACTCTCCTCTTCTCCAGACCAAGGCAGCAAACAAGTGGGTATGAGAGAGTAACTTGTGAAAAGTTGTTGAAGACATGCAGGAACCGAGGCTAGCTGGGTAAAGAGAATGGCTCTAGGAGCTGAGGACAGGACATAATACTCCCAAGGTAAACACCGGATCATAATGCAGGGGTCAAAGTGAAGCTGTGTAATCAATCACTTTATAGCAAGTTCTGAGCACTTGATTTTACATGTATATACATATATTTCTCATCTTTTTTTCCCTGCTCAGCTGAACCCAAAATAGAAGGCAAATTGCTCAAGGCCATTACCTTTGATTCACTCTCTCTGGAAAGCATCTCTAAGGCTTCCAGATGCGAAAGACCCTGAAACTCATCAAACAGTAACCCATAATGCGCTTTCTTCTCCGTAGCCATGGTAACCTCAGTAGCTGTCTGCTGCTCTTCTTTTTCCTTTGCCTCTCGTAAGACCTGAAAAAGAAAAGCAGAGGACTCAGGTCAGTGCCAGAAGATATAGAATACGGGAGGAAAAGACTTTTGGTTCAATAGTAAAAAATGGTTGCTTAATGACACGACCGCAAAAGAAGGGAAAAGAAGTGAGAGAAACCAATGAGGAGCTGATACGGAACTGCCATACCTGAGATAACGTAGAGTTTCTGCTCATTAGGCCCTTTGTTTTTCTGAATCCAGGGTCTCCCTCAGCTATTACATCCATTGTCTTTTTCCCGATGAATTCCAAGGCATCCAGACCTCCACTAATAACGCTTTTTCCCTAGGAACCAGATGTGGATATAGACAGCGCGTAAAACTCACAGAAGACTATACAATTGGAGAAATTGAATTGGGGGATTTATATCAGCAATGTTATGCCGGACACTCACATAAAAGCCAAATTGGTCCTTGTCATCCTAAAATTCAACCCTAATCGCCCCAAAGAGAGCAGAAGGATATGGAAAGAGCCACAATACACTATCATCCAACAGTTTACTATAGCACTCAGACAGCTGTAGCAATCTGATGGGAAATACATTTTTATTTTGTGAACAAGCTGGTTCTCAGCACATTAAAGTATTAAAGTATTGCATTCTTATCCCTCCAATCAGAAAACACCAGACCTGTGGGTTTTGGTTGCTAACTCTTGCTCAAGCCTTAAAAGCAGAAGCAAGCTTTCCATCTGCGGCTCTTTCAGATTCACAGGCAAATTGACAAGACAGCAGATCACAAAAGCACAGTTTCTAAGGGTAATGGGTTCCTTTGAAGTGCATTTCTCATGGTCACAGGAGCAAGCTGATTTCCAAGCAATTTGGGCTAGTTTCACAGAAGTTTTTGAAGAGGAGAATGGATTTCATCTCTAGACAGTTCTGTGGAAGTCAGTGGAAATATTCCAGGAATGAGTCTGACGCTGCATTTACCTGAATAGTCTAAAGGAAGGGAGCAGAGATAACAGAGTACAGAGGTGACATGCATGGGAATGCACACACCACACAGTCCACCGTTAGGTTTTTTTGTTATGTATCAACACTTAATACAGAACTATCAAAATTCAAGACAACTCACGCATTAAGCGCCAGTTAGAAGCAAGGCACGGGATAAAGACTGCCTGAAGGTTGAAACAGTTTCTCATCATTCATCCCACAAAAGTCAAAATTAAAAGTTTTCTCTTACAATGTTTCAGATGAAAGGCAAAAAACCCACCAACACTCTCTTAAACCCATTTTCTCCTGCATTCCCAACTCACTCACTGTGCTTTGGACAGCAGTAGAGATGGTTGATAAAACTCCAAGAGCCCCAGCAATAGGAAAGGAACTGCCATCATCAACTGCATCTGTGCTGCTAGCATCAGGATTCTCGCTTCCTGCATTAGAAGGCAGAAAATTAACTTCCTCACTCCCAAAAAAAGATGCCATCAGCTGCAGAGTGAAGAAAATATACAAACACCAAATGTCAGTCAGGAGCAGGGCCAGAATTGGGATTATTTTCCTGCCCACTTTTCAGAGCTAACAGAAGTAAGCAATAAAGTATTATTTTAGCACACAGATATGTACCTCAACATGCAAGATGCAGAGTAAGGTGATGTTATTTTGGGGCTGATCATGTTATGAGAAACGTTTCAGTATTGTTCTTATGCAGTAAAAACCAACCTCTTGTAGCATCTCTACTCTCTGAAGAGATTTCACTAGGACTGGGGATCCCAAGGGTTGTTTCTGCTTTTTCTATGACATTTGAAATACCTTGACCTAGAGAAGATAGCAGCATTACTTTAATCATGAGATACAACAGAAATCAGAACAGAAACAGGATTAGGGCTGCATATTGTTTTTTATTATTCTGGATTCCTCCTGTTCAAGACAGTTTACCCAGCATTAAAACCTACTATCCAGCTTACCAATGAACTCAGGTTTCATCTCAGCTTTTAAATCGAGTTGTAAATACCAGCTGAATACCAGTTTAAAATATGAGCTGAAAATTATGCAAACACCTTAAAAACTTGAAAGTCATTTTGGCTGTGCATATCTCTTTAATCTCACTATACCTTTTGGTACAAGTTTTCCCCATTACTTGAACAATTCTCTTGACATTTTTCCAATAATTGTTGCTATAACAGAAATCCCTTTCTCTAGAAACAAGCTCAAAAGCACTAGCTTGAGACATGAAGCATAGTTAAAATATTTATCAAATACCAGAAAGAGCCTTACCTACAGTAGCTACAGTAGCAGACGCAGTTGACAGAAGAGATTTCCCCCAGCTTCCCCAGTACCCCCATCCTGTCTGAACTGCAGCAGGAGAATCTGAAACCTTTAATGAAGAAAAACAAAAGAGAGTGATGCAGGTATTACGGTGAGGAGAGGAACACAAGCAGTCTGTGACATATAACTTTTGTGCAGCTTTTTCTTTTCAGATACACATCAATGTGAATTTTCAGAAAAGGAGTGGGGCTTATGCTCAGAATTCTTCTGTCCTCAAAGCCGTCAAACATGAAGTCACATTACTCAGAGCTAGCACAGGAACATACCTTGAGGGTTTCAGCTGCAGGCTTTTCTGTGGCAGCAGGCTGGCTTGGGGGTTTGGGTTCAGGTCTTTTCCGAGTCATAGGCACAGGCTCGAGCTCTTGCTTTCTCTCTTCATTGCTCTCAGTGCAGCCAAGTTCCTCTGCTTTCTGCTCATTTTCGTCAGAGGTTTCTTCCTTCAGATTTTCACCGCTGTCTTTCTCAGACATGACTGTGAACATCCATAGAAAGCAAAGCAGATAAAATAATCACTCCCTTGTACACTTTGACATTAGTTCAAAAGCATCGCATTTGTGTTTTAAATAATTAAACACAACTAAGACAGAAATCCCTTCATGTTGCCACACATACCCGCAGGAACAGCTTATGTTTTTAAGCAAGTGTGTACACCACGTCATGTCTGACTGGAAGAAATGTCACACTTCGAAGCTTAAAGTCCCACAGAAACACGTGGCTTTATCTAACTGACACACCCTCTCTGCAGGAAAGAAACAGGTTGCTAACTCTGGAAAGCAAACGAAAGGTACAAAAGGTCCTCAGATAATTAAACTCATGACTTGCTTCACCAAAGAAAAGCAAAAACAAATTGCTTGGGATGGCTGCTTTGAAGGGTGTCGGATACAAACGGGGATAGCTGTCAGAAAGCAGCAGCAACTGGTTCGCTTTTGTATTTAGGGCTGAGTTTTGCCAGGGCATTAACACCACCCAGAATTTGAAATATGCTCCAGCTGCCACAGCAACCATCCCCGACATTGCACATCAGGGATGACAGTGCCCACGAACAGGGCTGCCACACTGCGGCCTGCTCACGGGGGCAGAGGTTTCTCTCTCCTCCTGGCTTCGCTGGCAGCACTTCACCAGCTCCGGGGCAGTAACTTGAAGGCAGCAGCAGGCAGGGACAGGCAGGGCCACGCCGAGCACCCCACAGCCCCCCTTGCATCG
>NW_009198777.1:0-38588 GCF_000690835.1 Fulmarus glacialis | reverse complement strand
CTGATTAGTCTAGCTTAATATTTATATAAAGCCTGCATAGAGGTTGGAGTTAGGGGTCGAATACTTTTGACGGATTTCAATCAAAGTACATATAAACTGTTAAGAGAAAATGTGGAACAGAAAGAAATTAAGAGGCTGAAAAGGAGATGTGGAAATTCAAGTTCCTTCCTCCAGCTGCTCTTACTGGGGGGCTAACGAGGCCCCTTGATCCATGTCACAAAAGAAACAGTGGTGAGCATCAGGCTTTGTGCAGATCCCAATCAGCCGCAGATGTGAGGCATCGCAAGGGGCCGTTGCAGGGCCGGGAGGACGCAGCGGCTCCCAGCAGTGGCACAAGGGCCTTGCAAGGGCCGTGAGAGGTTAAAGTTTGAGGTTTGGAAGTGGAGTGAACACACCTCCAGCAGTATATAGCAGTACAGCGGGGCTTTTCAAGGATTGCAATATGAGACTTGTCCGGCACGTGCGATCCTCTGTGAGTGTGCGAAACCGGATACCTATAGGCATTTCAACACAAATCTTTCTTCTGTCCAGTTTTGCCCTGCCCAAACTCAAGATGAAGATGGCCTAAACTCTGGAGAAGAATTTTCTTCTGCCTCCTTTTGTATTTACAAATAAAATGGCCTGAAGAGAAGCCACATTTATTTGCAACTAAAATACCATCTGCTTATGTGTGGAAAAAATTGCCTAGTCATATGGATTCAGGGTTAAAATGATAAATTTAATTATCAGAAAGTAAAAGAGCAATTCACATTTGGAAACTGCAAATTTCAGCAGAACTCAATATTTAATTTTATGCCACTTCCTGAAAGTTCAATAGACACTGTGGGTTTCTCCAAAATTCAACACATCATTTGGAGCAGAACTGTTGAGATACTGCATTTATGAAGCATAACAAAATGTAGCTTATCACACACCCCATTGTGGCTGCTAATACACATTGGAAAGTTTCCT
Organism: Fulmarus glacialis; assembly: GCF_000690835.1. NCBI lineage: Eukaryota > Metazoa > Chordata > Aves > Procellariiformes > Procellariidae > Fulmarus > Fulmarus glacialis. The sequence goes on along the minus strand of NW_009198777.1, from coordinate 37,637 downwards.
GTAATTTCATCATTCATACTTTTGTGTCCTTTATAGGTGGCCGCCTACATTGCCGTATAACTTAGTTTAGATTGCCCAAACTCATTTTGTTAAATCAAATTCTGGGGCTTTTTTTTCCCTTTTATTCTATTAAGAGGACGTGTGCTACATATGGTCCAATATTACAGTTGGTCTGAATTGATTAGAATTCTTTTTCTAGTTATTCTATTACATGGAAAATATCACTTATATTTTTTCCATCATGGTTTCTTATAGAGAGACATAATGCTAGGATGACAAATAATTTCTCTATGAGAAGATTAAAAAAAAGTTGCTTCTATACTTAACAGATGTTCTTTGTTCTGATTAGTATCTGCATCACTCTGAAGTTGAACATTTCCTTTTATTTTTCTGTGTGAAAGTTTCTGTATAGTTTTAATGAATTTTCCAGCCATTACTTCTTCGGGTTCCTCAGACTTTCTTCTCGGATGTCCTGAATCAGTACCGCCATGCCCCGACGAAGCACTCGCTGTTACATAATGTAATGCAGCTCTGTAACTCTTTTGTTGGTCAAGCTATTCAGCAATGCGTATCTTTACCTTGCTACATGCTGAGATATGTTCTAGTTAAAGGACATTTTTCTAACTAAAGAAAAAATATTCTTTTGTCAAGCTGCAGTATTTTTAGGCGCTTCTTCCTCCAACTTAGCATTCACTGAAGTCCTCTAAGATTTCTCTATCGCTTCAGTCCATGCCAACTCAGATGAAACACTAGTGCTTCTTCAAAGGCACTGAAAAGTGTTGTTTTGTTTTTCTCAAAGAAAGAAGACATGCCATCCAGGTCAGCCAGTCTAGAGTTCCACCAGGGAGCAAGCTGGTAGATTAAAAACACTCTCTAATAAGGAGTTTTTTCATAATTCATTGTTTAAATTCGCTGTTGGGGGAAAATGATTGCAATGAAAATTGATGCAACTGAAGGCACAGGCAGAACCATGGAGCCACAGCCTCATGACTAATTTTCCTTTGCCCGACTAGAGCACCTGTACCTAAGATTAGAGGGACTCCGGGTTTAATTTCCTGCCATACAAAATGTCAACAGATGACAACCCAGATTCCAAAGAATATTTTATTACTTGGATGCTGATTTCCACCAATTTTTGGATTGTGGATATGGGGCCATGCAGACTTATGTCTCATTGGACTTACATCTGATTATTGGAAATAAATACACTGTTCGATCTCTCTGATATACGGGACCTGACCTGCTTTCTTGAGTCTCATCCATGACACTAGCTCATGCAATCACACTCTGGGTCAAGGCAGGCTTTGTTGTTGATTTTTTTGTTTTGCTTTTTAATTGTGTGGATAAATGCTCTTGAGTTTTACTAAGTGATGTGAGAATGTCCAGATTTCTCAGATGTTTGAATTCAAGGCATAAACTGGCATAAATTGCAATCCATTCATTTGTAACTGAAAAAGTAACCTCTATATTGGGGAGAGAGGGGAAGGAACGGTAGGAAGGTTGGTGGCAGATGTGTTTGTGATAGATCATTTTTTGGAATAGCAAAAAGACTTTGTTTTTATACAAGTTTTTCTATGTTTTACCTTCTTTATATCCCTTATATTTAATTTTCAAGCACTATCCCTCAAATTTCCGTAATACAGTTCATGGCTAGTCTCCTTTGCCCAACTTCAAAGAAAACTATTTAAAAGCATCAAGTATTTGAGAATAAGCTATTGTCAGGGAAAAGAAAGAAAAAAAAGAAAGAAACGCCTCTGACTGACTATCTTTTTGCTGGCCCCACTCCTTGCTGATTCAAAAAGCTACATTATTTAAGCTTTCTGTAGCTGTCTTCCACATTTCTGGAGAATTTCAGCTCTCACGGGTTGTTCTCCCTTTCTTTTTTTACGGGGGTATTCTCATATTTCTCTGTAGGTCTGGTATCTACCTAGTCACTTGGAGTCTGACACATCCTTTTTTTGGTATTTCAGCTCTAACTGATCAGCATAACCACGTACTTCCAACTGTTTCCTGAGGTCCTTTGTAAACAAGCTGCAGGATTTTCTCCAGAAGATGGATTATGCACTTTATCTTTAGTAAGAGTTCTAATTTATCTCCAAGTGATGGTGAGCCCACGATCTCTTCAGGTATCACACCTGTTTAATTTAAGTTCAATAATTACATGTCTAACGTTTAATACATGCTTATAACCTTGTTTGGATTTGGTCCCTGAAAGGTATTTTTAGTGTTTAATTTCTGGGTTTTCCTTCTAGGATGGTATAGATGGTATAGTTCACTGTTTAATTGCTCTTGAGGAAAAATCATTATTTTCCCAATTTTTGTTTTATTTTTGTAAATTTAATAATATAGAGCCCCTTTAAACATGAAGAATCTTCAGCTTTTGGCCTTTTGAGAAGTCGTTGAAGTTCCCATCAGATCTACTGACTGACTGAAGGTAAAATAGACAAGTTGTTTCCTTTGAGTGGTGAGTGCCCAAACCAACGTGCATCTTTGCCACTTATTAAACTAGATGGATAATACAGTGGTAACTCAGCCTTTCTTTTTTCCTTAGCTTTGTAAAAATTTTGTAAGGGGTTTCTAATAGCAAAAATGGTCATTTATTGGGCCAGTTATTCAAATGAAAGTGGCCAGTGGATATAATTAGGCATATAGTGAATCAGAAGATAGCATGCCTGTTGGCATGGCGATTGTGCTCATAAACTTATATGCAGCTCAAATGTCTTGCAGAAGAGGGGAACACTCAGTCTGAGGCAGTTCCTAAGGACATCAGTGGGAGTCTCAGCTTGTGTGTCAAAACTTCTAGTTTTGGAATGTCAATGGAAAATGTCACAGGTAATTTAGCACTATCTCTTGTATCAATCTATGTATGCTGAGAATAAACATTACTTTAGATACACACACTCTGCATTGGTTAGACTCAGAAGAGTTAAAACAGACAAGTATGTCAAAATTGATTTTGCCATTAGCGGGTTTTGGTTGTTTAGTAAAGAGGTGAAAAAAGTCTTTTTTCCTCCTCGAGGATACTTGAGCATCTCTACCACGTGAAGTTGAATTTGGTCTAAATATCAACAAAATTGCCTGTTCCCCCCTTTTGAAAGGACTATTCATTCAATCTTTGGGAGAGATTTAGTAATAAAGGAGCTCATATTAAACAGGGCTAAAAATTCTCCACAGGTAAAAGCTGCATCTTTCAAAAATAAACTTTACACTAAATTTGCAGCAGAGACTTATTTCATTTGGGGTCAATCCTATATTTTGCTGGGTTTGCACAGGAATAAAATCATGCAAATAATATACTGCAGAGCCCTAAAGAAACTCCCTATCTAGCTAATTTTCCTATCACCTTCCCCAGCTTTCCAATGCCTCTATAAACTTGCACCTCTATTTTGCACAGAATTGAATGGTTTCAGAATTCTTTTACACTGTGACTGTATATTTGGGCAAAATTTCCCATCACGGTTGCAGCATCAATGATCAAACTATAATTGGTTGTGATCTTATGCTCCCAGTAATTGTGTCTTCTCTAGCTTGAAGGTGGATAAAACTTCTATTAGACTCTGAAGGACTCAGACTTCAACTCAGTCTTTCTAACTGAAAAATATGAAAAAGTGGAGGAAGCAGAATATGCTCAGCAGGAGCAATCTTGCCTTTGAACAGAAATGCTTAATACTTTCAGTTTACATTAAGGCCTCAGTCTTTGTTGCCAGTGTATGGCACAAGCATTGGCTTTAGATGCAGTGGAAGGATTTCTTTTCCTAGATGGCAGAACATGATTAGAAATTTTCTGTGATCTTTCCTGCTACACCTATTCTTTCCAAGAAGGATTCATGCAACAGAGAGAAACTTGTTCTGTTCTCATACCTTCCTCAATCTCTGTCCCAGTGCCTCAAATTCGCTGGGCAACATGCACTCTCAGAAGTGTGCTCCTTTAGAAACACCTCTACAACTTCATCTTAACTTCACCCTGTGATTCTTTTTTGTCTAAGACCCTATACTGCTCCAGAAAAGAATGAATCCTTGCTCTTCACTTCATAGTGTTTCTTTTTATCCCTGTTGTAGGTTTGACATTTCGCAGAGTTACTCTTTTTTTTTATTAATGAATGTGAGGGTACAACCAGGTCCTAAAATGCATATAGACAGTCCAAGGAAATGCAAACGAATAGTAAAATAATCTTTAAAATGTAGTTGATCTCCAGCTTAGTAATTTCTGCATCAAGCCAACAGCTCACTGCTTACCTGCTGTGAGCAAACACCCATACCAATATCCTCTGCTTGCATACCAAAAGCGTCTAGTGTAATTAATTTACTGTTGCTTACCTAACATCACACATTTCCTGACTTAGATGTTTCACAGTAGGACTGAGCTCCTGTCTCCTGTTGCAGGAATGTTCTGTATGAGGAGCAGAAAAGGACTTAACAGACTCATTAACTGTTTATTACAACTGCTGGTGTTTTGATCAATGTAGAAACACCGGGCTTCTCCAGTAATCATAAACACAGGTGCCTTTGGTTCTGTGTAAAACATTGTGGAGCTCACACATGTAAGCATTTGCAGGATTGAGTCTGTGGCTAGTATCCATCATTCTAGCCGCCTATCCATCTACATTCAGAAAGCTCTAGCAGACATCATACATAAGCATCAACCTCTTTTATTTTGGGGGGGGCTGAGGTGGGTCCTACTATCCAACACCTTTGGTTGCTTATTTAATTTTCTTTGAAATTCAAAACATATATATACATACCATAGTGCTCACTTTTTTGCTTTCAGTATTGCAAACTGCATAGAACGGTTTCGGTACAAGAATCTGATTTCACTGTCTTTGCTGTGTCCATTAATGCTGTTAGCTTTTCTGTCCCCTGACAGTAATACAGACTAAGTTAGCGTTTCCTACTAAGCATGGCCACCAGTTCTTGTTGGGAAAGGTGACGTGAACCCTTCTGCTGAAGTAAGTGAAAGAATTTTTTCCTTTGGTGTAAACAGAATTTAATTGGTTTAAGATCTGAATAACTTAGTGATGTCAAATAGTTGAGTGGTGATTCTTGTATGCAAGACAGAAGAAAATTACATATATGAAGACACTTCAGCATACAAAAAAATAAAGGAGTAGAAAATTAAAAGATAGGTCATCAGTCCTTCTGGTGCTGTTACTGAAATGTTACATTTCATGTTACTTTTCCACCTCTAGATTGAAATTAAAAGTAAGAAGGACTAAAATCTAATTTCATGTTTGCTCCTCCATGCAGTTCTTAGGAAGGAAGCAGTTTGCATATAAAAGCAGAAGAGAAAAAGAGAAAGATTTAATTCAAAGAAATCTGAATGTGAAAGTGTTCACAATGCTGCAATGCCAGAAAAAACTTGCCCTCTTCCTCCCAAAGCACAGTGTCGTTGCTTAGAAAAGAAAGAGAAAGGGTACAGCAGAATTACTATGAAGCAGGTAGCCTCTCATTCAGGTTGAGTTTCTGTGCTCACCTGTTTAAAGAATCTGTGCAAAGTAATTAGAGATATAGAAGTGGAACAAAATAAAATTGGAATTATAATCATTTTAATGAGATTTGAAAGGCATTTCTTAATTCACATGCCTATCAAAAAAACCAAAGAACATTTCAATAAAGAACATATCTACAAGCCGCTGTTTCCAACTTTTCCATTACCTGAAAGTATATCAATGCTTTCTTGTTTCATGGTTGGAGTTCAGTTACTTTGGCCCCACTATGTTTCTGAAGTGTTCAGATCAAGCTAAATGGCGTCACATTGTTCAACGTCTTTCCAATTTTCTACTCTAGAGGAACAGATAGAATATATGCCTTGCCAAGTGTGAGAAATGGCAGGATCAAGTGTTGAGTTTCAATCTCAAGTTTCAATCTGTTTCACATCTTGTCGTCTGATTTACAGTATCTTTGTGTCTGTTGAAATAGGTGGTTAAGCAGCCTTTATTATAAGGCTTTATGCTGACAATAATGCTAACAGTCCAAAATAATACTATTCTCTGAAAAGGAAGCTTGAAGCTATCTCTAAAGTCAGACACAACAGAGACTCCTTGTCCTGACACTCAGTGAAGTAAGGAGGTAGCAAGGAAATGTATGCATCAAATGATGCTTTTAAGGCACTAAGATGACAGCATGTCTTTGTGTATTTTGATTATTTTGCATGCTGTTAGGAGAGTACAATAAAAGGAGAAAGTTTGGTTCCTCTTCTTCATATAAACACTAATAAGATGCAGAATATTTTGTGAAGGATACCTCTGTGAGATGTGATTCTTGGATTTACAGAGAATCTCTTGATTTATTTTTTTCTGTCAATCCATTCTTTAATAAGGAAAGATTGTTGTGAGGGTCCTGGCGTATCACCTGCTGCTTTTGTCAAACGGATGTCCAAAATAAACACCTGATTCTTTACCTAATCAATAACCTAAATCACCAGCTTTCCAATTTGGGTTCTTTCATAGACCAGGACTAAAGGATTTAAATAAAGTCCTCCATCTCCTGCTGCCCCAGGCACCCTTTCTGTCCCCTCCAAGTACTTCTTGCATGTCACTGCCGTGGTATCTGAGTCTTCCAGTTTGCAGCATACCCAGAACTTCTGTAATTTCCTGGCTACACTGGAGTTCACTGGAGGATTTTTGTAGCTCTTCCCCTATCTTTACGCATGTTGCTACTGGACTTTTTTCCACACTGTCCTAGTTGAACCCCATGTGGACCCCAAAAAGCTTGAAAAGTAGAGCCAGAGGTAAACCAGAGAGGAAATCTTCCTTATTGGACTGAAAATGGCTTCAAAGGATGCTTCTCAGAGCCATGTCATATCTTAGACTGGCTACTTCTATCATGCTTTTACTATTCAAGGACCCTGCCAAAGGGTCACTTCATCCTGGGTAGTTGAAATTTTCAACACTAATTTAAATTTAAAGATCACTGAGGTTTAAGTACAAGTTTCTTACTCTATGACAATGTTTACTATATATTAGGAAGAGAGAAAGTACATTTTTTGCCCTCATGAAGAGGAAGCTGGTTTGAACTCAGGGATGCTAATTTTGCCTTTACTCATGCTTTCTTCTTCTCAGATAAGTATGTGGGGATAAGTGCATGTTTTATTTTGTCTTATTATTTTAACCAAGTTAATTCTCTTCTGTTTGTTTATCCTTCAGTAAGTCTTTAATTTAGGTACAACATTTGGCAAGTGACTAAAGGTTTTGACCCTCTGGAGTATCTCTGACTCTGAGACCTGCACATGGGATTCCCATTAATGTCAGCTAGAATTGCGGACACAGAGAAAGGTAGTGTCTCTGACCCTTCAGAGGGACAGAGGTTTTGGCTTAGCTGATAAGAGGGGGAAAAAAAAAGTTACCTGCAGGAAAGAGCAAGGAAATGAATCAAAAGGAAAACTAGGATGCTGCTAAAGGAAGGTATTTTACAAAAAATAAAAGCAAAACTATGGAATGGAAAATCTAAATCACAGTGATGCAGAAAAAGGTAGGATCTAATTCAGACACAATATGAGACAAGATGGGAGTGAATTTTAATAAAGAAAAGCATTTGCTATAGAAAGGACATTTAGCTGATCTCAAGAAACTATTTAAGGTTTTTAAATGAGTTCAATAGAAAGAAAAGTATCAAAGTATCTTGGAGTAGCGTGTAGACATTAATGAGTAATGACAGTTATTGCAAAGACTGTAAGCCATCTTCTTTTATATAAGTTACCAGAAGTTTTAGTAATGGTTTTAACAGGGAGATGAATGTACTGGGTCTTTTATCTTCAAGAAAAAAGGCAGACAGATTAGCTAGCTGGTTGCTCTGTGTGAAATGGTAAGATCTTTCCTATAGGCATCTTGAATTACTGTTTTTCATACTTCATTAAATCGTCTTGCAAGTACTTGCATATTTTCTTTCAAGATTTTGCAAAACATTGTGAATCTGGGTAACACAGGCAGACCTAAGAAATTATGGGAAATCATGGATTGTGATTATTACCATTATCTTACACTGCAGTAGTCCCTAACGGTTCTTTTTCTATCAGGCAGGTACACAATCCACGTGCTATTTTGTGGAATCCTCACTTAAAGACTGTGAATCAATGATGCAGAGCTGAGATCAGGAGAGGTGTAAAGGAACCATTTTTCAGTAACATACGTAAGCACTGACTGAATTCATCATCCTTGCTCTCAGACCCATCTAAAACAATTCTTGCTGCTAGAGAGCCAATCTGCTACATCTTCCCCACTCTCAGACAGAAAATTACTTAATGCTACAGTTTATAATACAAGGAAAATAAAGAAATAGATTTCATTATATTAACTCTTTAGCAGGTCTGTATATTATGGTTGGTGTCTATATCTATGTTTATTTTTGGCCCAGATACTATATCTGAAGCGTCTTCATTAAGGATTTTCTGCAGGTATGACTTTGTATATTTACTGAAATATGTCAGGTTACAGGTAGTGATGGTACTGATAACATCACTATCTTATTACCTCAAAATGCTGTACCTTCACTTACAGATGGCTCTTATTTGAATGTGGGGTTGGCCTTTCAATTCCCAGGTCACTCTAGACTGGCAGCCTCACGTCTTTACAGTGTCTCACTTTCTTTTTTGGTTTCTGCAAACATATTTCTCATTGTTTCTGAAAGGAAGAACTTCTCCAATATATATGCTGTATTTCTGAATTCCTTTATACTATATACTGAATAAAATCCATGCTTATGTATATTTTCAGACTCAGTAATGACTCTTTGTTCACAGTAACTACATGAACTTAAGCATTTCTACTTAACATTTAATTTCTTCCTGCTCTTCTGACCCCCTCAGATTCTTACCTTCTGAGGTGCTGGTTCACTCATCTAATGTAGCCACATCTTGCTGTGTGTGTGATATCACCGGCGTGTCATGTGCTAAAAGACCCTCCCAAGTCTAAATAAACATCTTTGGATCTTTGACTCCACTTGTTAACCAATATGTCCAAGTGACAAATCTAAGTCATTAGTTTCAGATTTGTGCAAAGGACTCTGTGCAAATCTATATGAAACTTTTACAAAGTCTCTATTTTTCAATGAAGTATTTATCAGACTTGCTACCTTACAGCTTCATAGCTTACTCTGCCATCTTAGCCTAACTGCATATCACAAAAGATAACAGTAGTATGAAATGCCACACCATCAAGAGAATTGCAAGGCATCTTTGTTTTCTAGTCCAGCTGTTTCCATACTGATGTCAAAGCCTTTTTTAACTCTTTGCAAACTTTGCAGAGATACCAGTGAGATTTTGTTCCTTACTTGCTTTTAGTTTTTCCATCTTGTTTTTGTCCCATGGCCAACCTCCCACCATCTTAGCCTTTAGTCCTCTATGCTTGCAATTTTCTATATAGTTATCCCTTCCCTTCCCCTGGTAATTTATGGTGTTTGAGAGCCTAAACAAAGTCAACTGGAAGTAGGATTTACATTAGAAAAGGTTTGGTGGAGCTATACGTACCCTGGAAGAGTGAAGCATGTGCTGCTGAGTACATTCGCTCAAGCAGTGGCTGGTAGATCAGCATATCCCAGCACTTTCTCCTGGCCCTCAAAGGGAGAGTGTCTGTTCCTCACTGAGTCGTTGAAGATCAATACTGATGTTTTCCTTGGTGGGGGGTGTGTCACTTGCTGTTGTAGCAGCTTTATGTGGGACATTATTTCAGCTGTAGGTAACACAGTCCAGGAGACTGGCAGTCGTCGTTAGGATTCAAGACTGTGCTGCTCTTGACCAAACATTCAATCTCCAAGGTAAATACTTCCAGGTAGAGAAGATGGGGTAGAATGCCTTACTGCATTGGTTGAAAACATTAGGAACTGCATTTTTTTCATACATAAAAGATCATGGCTTTGTAATTCAATGCACCTTTTCCACTTGATACCCAACAGGGCCGAGAAGTAAGTGCAGTATCGTGTGATTGGATTGTATTGAAGTCCCCAGACACTGGGGACATCATTATGCAAAGGTAAGTCCCTTCTCTTTTTGTCTACTTGTGATAAGAATACACGCTCTCAGGATTTCAAACCATAGCTTGGAGATGCCTCAGTATCATCTGTTGCTTGTTAACCAGGTTGGATAAAAACTAAACGGCACTATTTTGTGCAGACCCTCTCCATATGCAGACACACATGGGGCAGAAGACAATGCTTCTCTGTCCACTTCATATTGTCGGCCAGGGACCAGTGCAAAGAAAATGTTCAGTCTTAGCTTGAAGTGACCATCCGTACTGGACTAATGCTGGGAGGGAACTGCAGACAGATACACGCTGGCCAGCACTGCAAGGCGTATGGGAGGAGGAGCACATGAGGCACACAGGCAGCGCAGAAAAAATCTCTCCAGAAAAAATCTCACTGGAAGAGCCCACAAGCCAGAGGCACAGATCTGTACTTTTCTGAGTTCAGAAACTTAGCAGTTCTGTGCTCCTTGGCCAGCTTTCAGCCGCCATGAATATGTGAATATGTACAACATGTAATCGAATACAGACAGAAATTCATAGGTTTATATGACTTGTCCCCATCTGGCCTTGAAAGAATTCATTGACTCATCAAGCTAACAAAATGCTGGTCATAAACTCAGGTCACTCCATGAGAAAGACAAGAATATGTTTGAAGAAATTTGTACTAGTGCATATAGAGTATCCAGCTACAAATTTGCATGTGGCCTCCTCACATCATTGTTGTGGTCAAAGTTTGTGGTTCTTACTAATTAATCTTTTATTGCACAATTAAAATGAAAAACAGTGGACTAGCCATCTCTACTGCTTTTCATTAAACATATGATCACTGATAATATACAATGTTCTCTTCATGAAAAAGTATTGTTTTTATTCATGGTAAATAACATTTGATCTATGTATTATTGCAATTAAACCATATTACAGTGAATAAGCCATGCTCTTCCAGGCATATCTCACTTCAGAGCAAAATCACTTTAAAAATTCAAGTCCTGAAATGTTCCTGGAAAGGGAAACTGTATACTTTTATTGCCAATTCAAATGGGTGAAAGTAGATCCCATCAATCTTTGATTTTCTTTAATAATTCATGAAATTTCGTGAATCAGCAGGTAATTGGTTCTTACAGACAAGCCTCTGAGCATTTTTTCTAGTATTCAAAAGTTCCATGGATTTATGCCTCTGCATATAACAGTTAGTGCCTTTAAACAGGGACATTAAAAAATTTCCACTTACATACAAATGACCTTTTAAACAGCACCTATGATTGATTTGCAGTAGGTAAAATAACATCCCCTTACTTCCTGGTATTTAATTTACCTGACAGAACCGTCTCTCACAGGTTTTCTCAAGGGATTTTGAGCAAGCTATTCTCAGGATTATTGTGTATCAAATTACCATCATTTCTAATGAAATAGTAAATTAGAGGTGCTGAGTGGATAACTGTTAATTTGGATATTCCTAGCTGACTTGAAAACTTGTCAGTCATTCTCATACCTGCATTTTGGGCTTAAAGTGGGGGGTGGTGAGGTGAGCAGAAAGAAATTAAATTAGATTTTCTTTTCTAATTTTGTGATTTAGAAGCCTAAATTACATTGAAAATTAATGTAATTAATTCAGGTTCAGGTGCTTCTGAAGACTAAAAATAGGTATATGGAGATACGAATTTCACTGGAAGTCTATGACAATGAAGCTCCTAATTCTCTTTTGAAAATGGTATCAAGTTGTTAAATCGTTTGATAATTTTCCCCCAATCTTTCTTTATTTTGATCTGCTCGCAGCTTGTACTGAAAACAGGCAGGCTGCCTCCAGGGCAGCTATGCTGGGCAGAGCACTCTCCGGGAAAGACTGTGCCTCCCTGCTCTCTAGCTCCTTTCCTTTCAGTCCTAAAACATCTGTATCTTCAGATGAGTGATGGCTCCCTCTATCTTAATCATCTTGTTGATTAGACAGTTCAGGGTGAGATTATTCATCCTTCCACTGGACTCTATTCTAGTGACAACCGCGTGCCTGCCCCGCGGAGATGATGTGCCCAACCTGCAGGGCAAACGCAGGAGCTACAGCAGCGCTGTGAGGTCTGCTTTCCTGCAAATGCTCCTCGAGGCCATTCTCCTCGGCAGGTCTTCTGCTGTCTCTGAAGCACGTTCACCCTGCAGAGAACAGCATCTCACGGCTGCCTCTATTAACCTGATATCTCTTCACTACTTACTTTGACAAAATTTCAGTGAACTTACTAGTTTAGGATAGGTCTGTCAAATTTGATAGGGTACAAATTTGGAGCAAGAAGTTTTTGGAAGTTTCAAGGAGAGCATGTATATACAGTCACGTCACAATGATTAAAAAAATCCCTCGTGTCTTTACAAAAATAAGGTAAAAAAAAATTTTCTCCATTTTGGTCACAAAGTTGAACAGACTAATATGTTTCATAAAATAACCATAGTTAAGAAGCCAAAGCAATTTAATTGAACAATTTTAGGTCTTTAGGTTTACCAGAAGTACTGTACTACTAAACCAGATTAAAAACCAGATTCCCTGGCTTAGTTTTAGTGATCTACTTTGTTCTTCCTTCTTCTTCTTCATTGTTGAAGCAGATGTGACAGTGGCAATTATAGAAAACAACAACAACAAATTGTGAAAAAAACCCCAGCATAGCATTAAGACCAAGAGGTATAAAATATCCTGGAGAAAACTTGAAATAAATGTAATTAAAATGACCTTTTCCCCTTGAAAAATTATTTTTCAGTGAAGCACAACCTATTGAACTAGTTCTATTATAGAAGAGTCTTCATGATAAATCCTGTCTTACAGGTTCATTGATTTAATCAAAAAGACCATCTTAATGAAAACGCTAATTCTTCATTTGGGTAAAGCAAGGCACAGAGGCCTTGAGTAAAACTCCCAAGCCGGCAGGCACCATGACCCCCGAGTTCTGCATCAGCCCTCACTCCCACAGCCAAGATCTGTATGCCACAATAATATATGTCCTGTTGCTCTCCCGTGCACTTTGTTAGCAGTGATGTAGCTGCTCTAACAGAACCGAGGATGGAGGTGCGCTTCATGAGAACTAATCTTTGCACAAAGGCTGGGGCTGGAAAAAGTACCTGTATTTCATAGTTAATATTCTTCACAGCCTTGGCTCTAGAATTTATGTATTCACAACAGTGTCAAATACTATTACTAATGAAACCCGAGGCATGCTGTTAGAAAGGTGCATATCACAGAGGGCATGACAGCGTAACTGAGGATACATTTTCTGTTCGATGTACTGCAGAACTGAAATTCTCTTCGAGGAGAACAACTTGCAGTCACAAAATGTATCACCAGAAAACGAACCGGAGGCACAAATCAAAGCACCTGTACGAGTAGCTACATGTACAGTATCTTCAATGAGACAACTTTCCTCTTGAAAATTTGACCCCAGCTGTAGTTCCTAATCAGCATCAACCTCAACAACCGTGTTTAGGACACATGCCTGCTTTTCTTGGTGAGACACTGGCAACAGGTTTATTCATTTGCAAATGAGCTATTAGATTATATCTTCCTGCCTGTATATGCATTTACTTCAGAAGAACTTAAAAGGATGTGTAAATATGTGCACCACTGAGTAGGTCTATGCGGCATGAATGAATCTGCTTGCAGCTCATGGGGGAGGGAAGATATGTGGTTGTGGGGATTGTGGAGGGGAAGTCACTTCTGCGAAAATTGATTGATTTGAACGCAGATTCACTCATGGGACAGGCACTTTCATCTGTACCAGTCAGTAAAGCTATAACAAACATATTGATGATTAATTCATAATCTCTTTAGTTTTATAATGTAGACCCAAACCAGTCACAATCTTACCAATTCCCATCACTGCCTCCAGACCTGAACTGAGAACCTGTAAATAGTTGCAAGCTCATTCTGAAAAATTAAATATAAAATGAGATACTAACATAAACAGTTCTGGATCCAGATGCGTATAGATTTTTCTTCAGCAGAACTAAGCTGGTTTTGATCTTGGAAGGCTGTCTTCAAGATGCTGGTAGGGAATTTGGTTTTTATAGGACTAGGGTATTTTGCCCAGATCAGTATACTGCATCTAGTATCCAATTCTGCAAACATAGAAGCATATGACTTTGAAATCAGTGGATGTACTCACACAAGTAAAATTGCTCTCTGATTGTACTGCTAGTAGAATCAGATTCCTAATTAATAAATGTGGTCTTGGTGTTTAGTAAATTAAGATAGAACAGAAGATTGCTGTTGATATTATTATGTCAGGGAGTTTTGTAATTAGTGTTCAAATTTTCATTTTAGTACTTCATTCAGCTCCTCCTTCCCATGCTAACGATTAAGTTCCCTAGCCACAAAACATCCATTACATTGTGCATGTTGTCTGCAGCATTGATATACAGTCCCATCAGCTACTGTATAAGCTCTTATTTCACCTTCATTTACTAACAGTCTTCACTATTGAATATTGATGCAGGCAAAGTAGAAAAACAGTCCTCATCAACATTTTGTGCATAGTGTAAACAAAACTGATGAAAACTGACTCATCTGTGCCCACTTAAAAGATTAGTGTTGTACAACCATTCTTAATTACCTTTTAATCTTATCTTTGAATCCCTTCCCAACCTGACTGTATCCAATGTCTTCCATCCTGTAATACAAACTCTTGCTTTTCTGCTGAGCAATCACCTCATCAGCAATGAACTTGTCAGTGAAAGTGAGATGACAAATCTATGCCTTGCTATATACAATAGAAGTCAAAGAGCTTCTCATGGCACAGAGCTGCTACACAGCCCTTATAAATTATTTACGCTTCTCACATCCCCACATTCTTTATTCCATTGCCAGCAGGACCTTGTTTTGGTGCCTGCACTAATCGCAACATGGTTGTAAGCCCTGAAGATATTTGCCAAACTGTTACCTTATAGGTTCAGGAGTCTCCACGCTTGTCCCACATGCATCTTCTCTTGCTTCCTTCTTCCACAGCTTCCCCACTGCCACAAGCACGAAACTCCCTTTATCTCTGTGTAACAAATTATCTTAGATCCAGGACTGATTTCTTGCCAAAACCAGTAGGAAAATGCAGAGAAAAAATATTCTGCATTTGCTGGCCAGACACTCCTCTCTTTGTGACTGACATGAAAGTTGAACCCTGGTTTCCATGCTCTTTAGATGAGCAAGTAGACTGTCCTGTGCTGGGCTTTCTCTTCTTTTTGCATTCACAGGGAAGCTTAGAAGGGACTTGGTTTTATTCTAACATGAAAGAAGACTTTTTTCTTCCTGTACAAAAAGGAAATGTTTTTCACTGCAGGGCTGAATATAGACATGATGTGAAGAAGGATGTCAGTGGGATGAGAAGAGCATCCTTCTGTCGTGTAGCTGAGGATATGAGCCACAAAGAGCACTGCTAATGGGATGGGGAAGTCCCGCTCTTCTCAAATCTTGCCCATTCAGTTCTAACTGTGCCCTGCCAAACATCACAAGACGTTGCCAGATTATTGTGATGTCAAGGTAAAAATTCATAGTAGAAAGCACAAAACTGTCCAATCCTATTAACAGACCTTTCAAAGGACAAAGGATTTCACCAAGTGAGAAGGAGCTAATGTGATGGAAATAGTAAATTATAGGCCTACAATATCATGCTTGCATTTAACTGAAGTATATCAGAATTGCAAAAGATACCATTTGAAATATACTTAGCAATGCAGAGCATAGATACTATTAATAGCATTAAAGGAATACAAATGTCTTTACTCAAATGCCACAAATCTTACTAGGCATGTACAGAATATGCTGGTTTTGCACAAGGATTGAAATTAATAGGCATGACCTTTTTCTGACTTGCCTTTCATCCTCATAAATTCAGCATGTTTGCAAAACAGGCTCAGCGGGATTTGTTTGTGAGGTTTTTTTACATCAAACACAACAAAACTTACAATCTTTTTTTATTCCTAGTAGTCTCTTAAATAACAAATATTGTAACAAGCTGTATCCTCTCTGAGTCGTGGCAGTATTAGAAGGCTGACATCTAGATTTATTTACAAGCAAGCATCCATCCTTGGATTAGCTTTTCCAGCAGATAGTCTGGACTTTATTCATAGGCAATAGTGATGCTTAGAGCCAAAACAGGGAAAGCTTAGTCAGAATGAATAGATGGTATTAATTACACTGCATTCAGAATGCACACAGCAAGGGCTCCCTGTTAAGTGGTTGATTTTCAGCTTCCAGTATCCCTTGGTCAAACATATGCACGGGTATGATGATGAGAAATCCTGCATCCCACCAGGCACTCATTTAATTCAAGATTTTCTATTCAATAGAGGCCAATGATAATATTTCACAGAGAGATGCAACAGCTCCACTAAAGAAAATTACCTGTTCCTTTGGAGAGTATTTTCCTACCCCCTGGCAATGAGCTACTAACTAATGTTCTTAATCTCGGTGATTTGCATCTTCTATATTCTTTTCATATTTGAAGTTCAGGCTATCCATTTGTACATCTAGTCCTTTCAGGAATGGTGGTAATCTCTGTGCCTGCATGTTGTGAGTATTACAGTTTGAGCAATATGGATTGTGGAAAACGGAATATATTCCATTTTGCCTGTTTTTAAGGTTTTTTTTCCCTACCACTGCTTGTTTTTTAGTATGTAAAGGGGCAAATAGACTGAGCTTCCCTGAATTTCTGAATATTTTTATAGCTCTTTAAGTGCCCCAGAAGTTTCCTAAGTATTTGCTGTCCTTAGAAAACAAATAACCAATGCTGCTTCTTCCACCTGTGTCAGCAGAAATACTTCTGAAACCATGTTTTTCTGGTTTTCTTTTTCTAGGCACTGATTCTCCTGCAAGCAACAATGGGGGTCCAGAATAAAATTGATGTCCTCCATACAAATATATTAAAATACAAAGCTGCAGATTTCTTTAGAGCTTGGGATGTGGTAGGCTAAGTAAAGCCATCATGAAAATACTTCCAACAGGATACTGGCAGCTTGGAGCTGTGTGACGCTGCTCTGTTCTGCCGTCTTCTCTCACCCTGGGTAGCGCCCAGAGTGAGACCGTGCGTAGAAGGTGTAGATGAGAGTGGCATCACTGGACCCTTGAGGGAGTAGTTGAGGGAAAACCTGGTTTTAAAAGCCACTAGAAGATCCCTGCTTCAGGGTTAACTTAAATTTCTGATAAAGAAGTTGTGACCTTTTCAAATATTCTGAATTACAGTTTGGGTCTCACGGGTCTCTGCTATTTGCAATGGCATAAACCACTATCTAAGGATTCCGTTGTACCACAGTATTAATAGATTTCAGAGGTGTAACTTGGAGGCCTGTGAAATACTTCAGAGGAACAAACTTCCTTAAAAACATCTTGTTGTACAAAACCAAACATTATACATTTAAGAATGTCCAAGGCATGCAGCTTCATTAGAGGATAGGTTTCCTTTTTAAAGTATAGCTTTGGCAGATACACGACATAGCATAATGGGGGGAAAACATGAAATAAATTGCAGCAGTAAGCAGCCTTAAGTTAATATTGGAGCTTTGAACAGAGAAATAGTTGTGAAAAGCCTCCACTGACTTCAGCAGTTAACGAATCAAAACTTTGACAAGGCATCAGTCGCCAGAGGATCATTGTCCTGACTTGTTATCCATAATGAGCTTATGAAAGACTAAAAGAAAAGTTAAAATCTTTGCCAGTCCAAGTGTGAACTTTTTAAGTCAGTAAAAATTTCCCAAATGGACTTTTATTAATTGCCTGATTTTCAAGTCAGTGTTGTACCATTTTTTTATTAATTACTGTGAGCAGTAGCCTTTAGTTGCCTAACTACCTTATTTTGAATACTTCTTGCAACTGCTTTGTCCCACGAGACTTCTGTGAGAGGCAGAGAGGCCATGAAAATAGGTTAATAAGAGGTCGCATGAACCTTTCAGCACTTCATGAAAGCCTGACAAAGCTTTTGGCCCATGGAGAGCTTGCTGTTGAGATGGTGATGCTAAATTCAATAAAAGACAGCAAAAATACAGGGTTTCTGAGGTTTTTAAAGCAGATCCAAAGGTAATGATGAATTATATGGGTGTCAGTCCTATGTGCTGAGATTTTTTTTCCCCCTAGATTACTTATTTTCTAAACCTGTGGCATTACTACAAAATTGCATCTTATGTTAGAATAACATTATGAAGAGTGCCAAAAATAATTTTGCTAAAGTTAGGAAATGCCAGCATAAAAATGCCAATACAATCTCACTTTGGTCTTTCTCCCACTTGCAGAAAAATGCCACAATTAATTATAGGACTGTGCACTACTTTTTTCACAAGGTGTTTGCCTTTTTCAATATCTGGATTGAAACGATGTTCAAGCCTATGTAGTATATAGGCTTTGCAGCAAAGAAAGACATTTTCTATTAGAACTGTTGTTCCACTTGCACTGAAGTTCTCAAGTGCAATATGAAGCAAGAAGGGGGTGGTAGAAGGAAAAACAAGTTTCAGGTTTGCCCAGTTCAGCTGCGCTGGTCTGTCTGGATGTGCCTGTGCTCCTGCTGCAGAATCCCCACGTGTAGGCAGCTCATCACTAATTGTGCTCTTCAGTTTCTCAACTCCTAACCTGATTTTCTGGACCCTGACTTGCAGAAGTGCTGCTATTTCACTCCTGTTACGGAAATCAAAGTGGTCACTGAAGTAAGGACAATACCATGCCTCACGGGCACAAGCAAGACTATTTGTACAAACAACCTAACTTCACCCCACTGGGTTTTGCTATATGGATGCTGTTCTGCCAACGTAGCTTGATGTGTATTACATACTCCGCAAGTTGATACACTAGCATTAAAACTATTATTATTCTTCTTTTCAAGCTTTTCTGAGGAAAAAAATTTTTTTGTTTTTTTTTTTAAAAAAGCTAAACATTGATGGTTTGCAGCTTCTGTTTTCCCATATAAGCTCTTTTGGATAGAGCTAGATTTTCACTTGCAAAAGAGCTGCAGGATGTTAAGAATTTGGTGCCCCTCAGTTGTTTGCTACAGCCTTCCCTGACGAAAAGCAGCACCAGATGGGTAAGCATCCCTGAATTGTTGCAACATAAAGGAATATGGATTTTCTCAAACTCCCTGCTGCAAATGTCTGGCTTAACCTCTTACTTAAAGCCTTTTTCACCTGAAAGTTTTAACCCGGGTAGAAGAATTGCCAACCTAGCTCATACAAAACCATGCTCTGAGGGTAACAGTGCTCGGTGCTTGAGCTGTAGCCAAGAGCAGTTACGTGCCAAACAGCGGGTCCCCGAGCTGTGATTCTTGATCTCCATAAATTTTTACCTGGGACAAATCAAGGATCAACAGGAGATTTTTCTTCAATCTATCCTGAAAGAAGAATCTAATCTTTAATTCCAAACTTGCATGTGCAATTTCAGGTCCACAAACTGCATGTGCATTTTTCCTATTCAGCTACTTTCTGAAACTGGAACTCTTGCACTAGCTATGCGTAATCCACTGCACTTAATGAAAAGAGAGTTAGCCAGTTTCTTTAAATTGCTCTTGGAAATACACTGCCACGGTGAAGAACAATTGTTTTATCACAGAAAACATCAAATTCCGATTGCTCAGAATGTTCTGATTTCTACTTGATGTGTTTCCCTTTGAAGAGAGGTTTTAGAATAAATGCTTCTATCTGTTAGAGAAAACTCTGATCATAAACCTATTCAGCAGAAATAGAGAACAAAGACTGCAAGAACAATTTATTCTAAAGAGATCGTGCCTAAGGATTCTGTGGGTTTCTAGTTCCTTTCCTGTTAGCAATAAAAGCCACATAACACAGTTGACAACCTTCATTAACTGATTTAATTACAATCCTTCAGTCATGCATTCCTCACTACTTATGTAGTGTGAGACACTGAGAGACAGAACAAAAAATGCAAAACATTTAAATAAATGCAGATATCCATGAATATGCTGATCAATTCGTAACATTTGATGAGTATCTGCTATTTAAATGAAGAGTAAATCAGGTATTGGATTTTAGTTAATGGGGCTGGACTGCTTCTCAGTTATTTCAAGAAAAATGAATACAGCAGCTGCAAGGCCGTTCTCGCTCTGGAAATTGTGTAGTGGAATGGATTTATTTTTACATGATGCAACTTACAGATTGGGGTGTAGGAAAGAAAGTTTCTACTATACTATATCTCCTCCTTTCTTTTTCTTTTCTTTTCTTGGCTGTAAGCAGTGCCAGCTACCTTTTCCATATTTAAGTGTTACTTCTGAATTTTGTGTTTAAGTGTCTATCAAGTTGGGAAAATTTAAACAAGTTTTGCAGTACGTTATCAGAACACTTCTCCAGCATTGCCTAGAGGAGATATTAAAAACAAAAAGTCAAACTCAATTCCAATTTGCTTCTAAAGTAGATGTGTGAGTTTTATGGGTCTGTAGTTGTAATACGGTGGAGAGTTTTCTAGGAATCAATTATATTTTGTTGTTTGCATTGCTTTCTTTTTTTTTCATATACAGGGAAAAATCTGCTTAACCTTACATCCACGGAGAGATCACTTCTTCCAAGTTAATATTTATATCTGTAACAGGAGAATCAACAGATGCATACTAATTATAACTAGGTTTGCACAAGATTGGGGTTCTTTTACTGTTACTCATTTAATATTCAGTTTATATTATTATTATTCATTTTACCAGGTTTCGTTTTATCAGTTTTTAAAGGTTTTATTTCTCCTTCTGTTACAATATGTGTAATATATGTTACAACATACTGTTTAATAATTGTTTAATAATTGCACTGGTGGTTAAATAGACCATGTCAGCAACTCTATGTATTTTGCTATATGAATTCATATCAGTCTAACGAAGTAAGATGGGAAAGAAAAGGACAAATGCTATAGCGTGAACTGGCATTCTTCATACATGAAATTTACTGTGTTGTTGCTGGAAACTCTGGCACTGGTTTGTTTTTATATTTAAAGCTGAACTTTCATTTCTAACATTGCAATAAATTATTTCCAAGCATCACGATATGTGTAGGAAATAGTCAAATTAGATTAGCTTGTCTTCTAC
Source organism: Fulmarus glacialis (assembly GCF_000690835.1). Classification (NCBI taxonomy): domain Eukaryota; kingdom Metazoa; phylum Chordata; class Aves; order Procellariiformes; family Procellariidae; genus Fulmarus; species Fulmarus glacialis. The sequence goes on along the minus strand of NW_009198777.1, from coordinate 16,660 downwards.
ATCTTAATCTAATTTTTCCAATACTACACAGTTTATTTATTGGGATCATAGGCAATTGTTGAAAATTATGGTAGAGAAATGACATTTTTCATAATTTGCAGCAATTCAGATCATCTGAACATCTGAATTTTAAAAGCAGAATGGGAAATAATCTCTAAGTAGGTTAGATCAGAAAGCAATTACAAGATTTGCTCCATTACATTTACTGAGGAAGCCAAGTGAGATCAGCAGTAGCACTTTAGCTCAGTTAGGTGGTAAAAAACATTAGAGGTAAATATATTTACCATCAGCTGCGTATAATGATAGAGCTGAGCGGTAAAAACCATGTTTGACTGATATGTATTTTTAGCAAACAAGCTTCCTGGTAGTTCCTGAGATGGATTTCTCTGCTCCGTAGTTCACTTCAGCCTAGTCCATGTTTCACAACAGCAAGGCTGAAAACGCTGGGATTTATCCCTGCGTCCGGCTGAGTTTCCCCCTCGCATTTCTTTTTTAACTTCATGATCTCTGTCTCTCTTTTGGAGGGGTTTCTAAATGTTAAGGTGTTTCTTCCCACACTCCAGGTATTTATTAAATATGTCTAATGAAATGTCATGATGGCCCGCTCCTCCTTTCTGTGGGCCTGATTCAGTATGGACTCTACCTACTTGTGTAGCTTGAGACATGCGAGGATCCCCGCCGAGTTTAATGGAACCACTCAAATGCTTGAATCTATCTACGTAAGTGCTATGCTGGTTCCGTGCCAGGAAAAGCTACTAACGTACCAGCAAACAGAGGGGAAAAAATGTTGTTGTTGTTTTCTGGAAATCTTGTTGTTTTATGAAGCGGAGGCCTTCTAGTTTAAGGAGGGTTGTCTCATGTTTTATGCTGTTTCTCTAGGTCGGTGAGTTGTATTTGGATCTCCCTGAGGACAAGGCAGCAGCACTGAATGTGCCTCTTCAGTGCTGCAAGAACCGTGGCACAAGGACAGGAATGTTTATTCACCATGAGTCGGTGCGTATCTGTGCCTCTGGCATTTCTGTTTTGATATGATGGAATTGTATTAATGGATTTCTGTTAAACAGATGGTTAAAATCCTTTCTGGTAGTTTGGAAAGAGGGGAAAAAAGAGTTGAAACCTTTTAATGCAACTGCTAATTGATTTTCGAAGTTAGAAGTCCCTGGAGGTGAGACTGAAATTCCCATTTCCCCTATAGACCGCTCATATAAACCCAAAGTGAGTTTAAAAACCCCCGACTACCAATGATTCTGTAATACACTTGCACACTCAACTACAATAATAACGCATTTTGCACGTTGTGTGGAGAAAGTAAGTAGCAGGATAAACTGAAGGGGGAGAGATATTAAGGGATGTGCCCAAGGACACAAACCAGGAGTGGGATGGAGCCAAGAGTAGATTCCACTGGTGGAAATCCTTCTGGTGCCCTGCCAGGCTCACCAGGCCCACCTTCAGTTAGGGTTTTGCCCAAAAAAAAGTGTCAGTGTTTTGTTTTTTTTTCCTGGGGCCTTCAAGTTACCTAGGGAAAATGAGAAAAAGTGTCATAGCTTTGAAGAGCACAAGCACAGAGGGAGCTTGCCAGGGACTTCAGTATACGGTGCAGTTAAACCCAGCTCAGGGGCTCTTCCCATGGCAGCTGGAGGATACTTCAAGTTCCCACCTCACAAAGTGACCGCAGACAAAAGCCAAACAGAACTTTCGATTTGTACTTGATATGTTGCAAACTGTTTTACAGACAGTGGTGTTAATCACAGAGCGAACTCTGCAAACAGGCAACCACTACCCTATGTCTCCTCAGGTAAAAAAAAGGAGAGAATTTTTTAATTAATTGCCAACAACACATCGTCACATTCTACAAAATTACAGTTCTAGAATATTGTTCTCAGTGGGACCTGCCATTTCAAAATTAAAAGCTAAACCATTTACTAAAAAGCTGTCATCATGGTTGTTTAGTTGCCTAATTGCTTCTTCTTTAATATGTACTCACACTATTACAAGCCACTTTTGCCAAACTAAATTAGAAAGCATATATTACAAAGCGACGGTGATTTTAAGAGCATCGTTCTAATTACTCTCACTCATTTTTCCAGTAACAAACACTGTAATTGTTATGGGCTTAGGTTTCCTGCAGAGCAGCCTAGAGGCAAACCTTGTGCACTTATATGTGAGCATAACCTTCCCTCTGCCCAGTCTCGTTATTATGCAAAAAGGTGCTGAGAATAACAAAACTTGTATTTTGTTTCCCTGAAACATCATCTATCAGGCTATGTCCTTGGAGACCCAGCAATAATTGCAAACCCACTAACAAATAAAAGGAACAGTTGCGTCACATTCTGTCTTTATCAACTTAATATTGAAAGCTTTGAGGGTGCAGAATGTTTAAGTACCTATACATATTGAGAAGTTTGTGGCTGACTGTCACAGAGGGAACTGAATTTAATTTTATTTTCATTCTTGAAACTCATGTCAGGCATATCTGGACCTTTGGGTAAATGCCCTTCCTTGTTATGAAATAAATACAAATAAATAAAGGAATAATGTAAAACTGACCTAAAGGCAGCATTTTAGTTCCACCTTAGGCCACAGAACAAGACGATGGTCTAACTTAAATGCTACCTAATTTTTAGCTGGAATTTTCATGACGGTGTAATTTTTTCTTAACTCTTCATGCACCAGTGCTGCATCCTTTTACGATTCAGCACTTGTGTCAGTCATAAGCCCCCTGCAGTAGGTACTGCGCCCTTATTTATTTGTACCGTGCACTGTGCATTTATGATCTGAGGCACTGGATCCTCAGCATTACACTCTTTTTCTTTTATTGAAATCATTCTTAATTTTATTTTCCGCACCCTGTTTCTCCTGGAACACCTCCTCTTTACAGAGAGCGGCATTATACATAGGAGAGAAATTCATTGTCTAGTCAAGAGCTTTTAGATCATCATTTTGCAAGACAGATGATCACAGTTATGGCAGAGAGCAGTCTTTTTTTAATGCGTATTTTTGTTGTCTGTTATAGGAATCTTAGACTACCCTTGAATTTGCAGGAAAAAATTTTTACTTGGTGGTAACATAGTTTAATGTAATTTATTATACGTGTATGCATTTTCCACCTACTAATTTCATTTTATCATCTAATTTCATAAGTCCTTCACTTGGTTAATGACATTCAGTCTTTTTCAGACATTACGAATAATATACAATTAAGAGACACAGATCACAACCATTTCCAGTACTGTTCAAAGAGTATGTTTTTCTTCTGTTGTCCTGTAGCTGAAAGTGAAAGGGAAGATCAGACAAGTGTGGAAGATGGAAAACCTGAATCTTTCCATGTTCAGATGGTGTGGGGTTTTTTTAAAAATACAGAAAACAAATAAAAATTACATATTTTGTGGATGTTATGACCATTATCTGAAATGAAACATATGTAAATTTACAGATATGTGTATATCTACATGCTTTTAATCACTAGGTATTTTTGGTGGTTTCCTGAGAATTTCTGTTCAACAGCAGACAATTCAGCTAATTATGACAGATCAACATGTCAAATTACATGCAGATTGTAATTCAGAGGGGTGCTAAAATGATGAAGATTATGTGAGATGAGGAATCCAAATACATCTCTGTGTGGACTTTTCTTGCCAATAATTCAAGGAGTTGAAAGGGAAAAGATACACTTCTCCATCTCTGATTTGTGTTCAGTGAAGTTAAGGAAAAGTTTTTGAGGGAGTAGACTAGGAGGAAAGAGGACATAGCTCTATCGCTTTGGCATTGATAAATTTTGCAGCTCTTATATTAAATTTTGCGTATTCAGGTAAAACAGCTAGACTCAATTAGGCAGCTTCATGGTGACAACTAACTATTACTGGCATGTGTCTGTGTGTGTGTGCGCACAGACAGCAAGGGTTTATCATGACCCTTTTACTCAAAAGTGACAGCAGTGATGCAGATCAATACAAATGTGTTTCATCCATTCCATTATCCCAGCATCTCGAATATCAGGCATTATATATACTACAGAAATATTTGAAAAGCGGTTTAGAGGTTAATTGTAATTAAACACTTTGTAAAGAAGTGATTAATAATAACTGTAATCTTTCCTGTAAAGCCTAGCACCTTTGTTAGTATTTCTAACTCTAAAAGTTATATAAAAAACATGAAGAACATGAATAAATAAAAGAATTAATTGACACTGAAGAATGTGAAACTGTTCAAATCCGCCTGCTCAAGCCACCCACAGGCATGCAAAGATGTTGGTTTCTACTGCATCTTGTGTTATCCCTCTTTAATGGATACAAAACTTACAATTAATTATATACAATTAATTAATTATAGCAAAACCCTGCGTGTGGCTTACCCACAGTATATGATGCATCTGGTCCAGCCATTACTGAGGGTTCTCAAGATAAACCCAGGGATAACAATGTTTGGGGACCAGAGCTCATGAGGCAGAACTAGAGATGCTGAGGCATCTGATGGATGAGTCTACAAAATATAACAGGAAGAACTGGGGTGACTGCACTGGCAAATTATAGGGGTATGTAGGGTAAATCCCTAGGTGCCAGGCAAAGGCAGTTCTGCTACTCACAGACCAACTTGTTTTCTTTGTTGCAGTTTGGACGCTAAGACATTTGGACTGTGAGCGTGAGCCTTATGATGATGGATTCCCAGTCAGAGTACAGATGAAGTGATCAAAGGTGCTTGATAAATTGATGTGTTCATTTATCATAGGGTTCTCCAATTTATCACATGGGTGAACAACAAGCTGTGAGTGATGACAAGGATTTTATTAAGAATTATCTCTGGTAAATAAACTTTTGGGGATGCTCCATTATTTGAAAACATCTACATCAAATGTAAATAAGCAAAACTTCCAGTTCCGGTGCATGAACTCTCCTTCCCTGGGCAATCTCTGCTCCCTGATAGACACCAAGATCTCACGGATCTGCTTTCCCTTTGTCACTGAACATGAAGGGCAAGCCAAGCCAAAGGCTCATTCAGCTGCAGTAGCATTCAGCACAAACACAGCTTGAAGTGTAAGGGCAGGGTAGTAGATTGGTAGGTGTCCACTAGTATCAACCTTGTTTTCTTTACCACAGGATCATTCTGGGGCTGCTGAGGGGGCAAATATGTACTTCGTGCAGGTAAAAAAATCGTTTAAGGCTACTTCAGACCATACTTGTAACAGTCCCAAGGAGAAGTTTTATTGCTGGAGCTTATTGTATTGAGTGGTCCCTCACCTTATCCATACCCTTGACATGGGTTATGTGCATCACGGCGGAAATGGCCAGCACAGTCTGGAAAATACCTCTAAGGTGATTTTAAAGTTGTTTTATATTGCTGTAGCAGTACAAAATGGCTTGGCTGAAGGCTGAAATCTAGTCCCTTGTATGTTGCTAATTTGGGATCTATAATTCTTATCCCTATTCCTGGCAGGGAAGATTCCAAGTCCTTCCTTCCAAATTCACTATTTTTGTTGTTTTGGTTTTAATGGACTAACTCTTTACGCATGTCAATTTTTTTAACATTGGTAAAGCAGATCTAATTTTACCTAAGCAGTTGAGGGTCTGACAGATCCGGTGACCTTTTATTACAACATCATTTACAAGTATGATTAAATTACTCACCATGGCTGAACTGATACCCAGATTAGGCATATTTTTCTCATGAGGCACTACAAAATATACTACTTTACCCTTCACTGCTCACTCTCTGTCCAGCATTTTTGAAAGAAGATTTCACATTTCAGTGCTCACTTCAGCTAAGGTGACCCTGGTCTGGGTAATTTATTCCAAGCCAGTTTAGAACACTAATTTCTCTCCGAAATGCAGATGCTCTAGCTCCTTGCTGGGGATTCAGGGTGTGATCCTACAATCCCTTTCTGCTGAGTTTGTTTAGCTGTGTGAAGGAAATGTGTGATGTTGCTAATATAAGAATCCAGACAGAGCATGAGCAGGCAAAGGAGGTGGGCTGCAGCTTTGCAAGAAGCAGACCCAGAATGGATTTTAGTTATCACTCTTGAACTTATTATACAACTGTGCTTGAAATATAGTCACAGCGTTGCTCTGATTGTAGAACTGTGTCTTAGTATTTCTATAGTCTCTGATTTAAAAAAAAAAAAAGACATTCCTTCTTTATTTCACTCAGTTTAGAGCAGAAGCAATAGTAATCTCCGTTCCTTGGTTTCACCTGCAGTCTTGTATTGCTTCCACACTGTTTCCGTTAAGTGTGGCTCAGACGTCAGCTGTACTGTCAGTGAGCAGAGCAGGAGATGCTATTATACTTTGGGTCAGTTTGCCTACATGATGCTAGAATATGCCCAAATACATTTGGGGTTTAGATCTAGTAGCTTCAATCCAAAACTGAACCTGCTGTAATTTTGTTACACTGTTTTCTATAGTACTGCCGAGAGATAAGAGCACTCACATTAGCATTAACTGCCCTCAGTGTGTTTTCTTATAGATCCTCCCTTTGTCCCTAACTTAGTGAGCGTTTATTTGAGGTTTTTATTTTTGTTCATGTATACTCTCAAAATAGGATTGTCTCACACACTGGCACCTTCTGCACACGCTGTATTTCTATATGCCTCTATGAAAACCATACAGTCACAACCTGCTGCAACTCCAGAGGTATCAAACCTAAACATTTTCTTTTCTACTGTGTTATTTTCTCCCTATATTCTTACATGAACAAACTACTCTGTGTTCTATTTACATGCATTAATTTAAGAAATAAAAAGGATGAAACAGGAAATAGTATAGACCCTTCATTTTGGGCTGATTATTGGTTGCAGATGCAAAAAGACTTCAAATTTTTCAAGCATCTGACTGAAATTGCTCAGCACTGTAAAAGAACTAATTTGGGCTTTTCATTGCTCTTGGGAAAAAAAAAAAACCTTCTAGTGCCCCTGTGTTCATTTAATAACAAAAAGGAAGCTAAAAATTATTTGCAGTATCCTGTGAATATTATTTGAAGTATCATATTAGAAGTCAGGATCCTTATGCGAGTATGTTATGGCTCAGGCAAACACCTAATGCAAAGTAGTCCCCCACTTGCAGAGCCTGTAATTTGGACAGACTGGGGTGCCAGGCTGCAAAGAGTAACTACTGCACGGTTTTACACAGAGTACGGAGGAGACTGAGACAGCCATCTAAGCTCCTTAAACATAAGATCCTCTTTTTTCATGTTTTCCTTGGTTTGCATTGGAAACAACGCGATAGCCTCCCTGGTTCTGTGGCTGGACATCAGATCTTCACAATGTTTCCGGAGTTTTCCTTTGAACCTTCTGTCTCCTTGCAATTACTAAGAGGGTATAATTTTATTCTGACTTCTAATGGCATTTCTTATGTCAAAATGTATAATATGCAGACATTTTGGTTCTCATGAGCTCAACTGTTGTTTATTTCTTTAATCTTCCCCAAAGATAACTGTTGTTTTGTTATTATTTTTGGTATTTCTTATCTTAGACCCTATTTCTTCCCAAACCAATTTTTACAGCACATATTTTAGACAAGCTGTGAAATCATGGAAAATCAAGGATATTGCTTAAAGTAAAATCCTTCACATTTTGATTGTTATTGTTGTCACGAATGTGTAGATGAAAGATGGAAGCTTCATTGCCAGAAAATATTTCCTTAGGGTGCCATCTAACAGTTTGCAGTGACCTAGCAGAGATTATTGGGAAACAATTACTTCAAACATGTCACTAAATGTGAGTAAAATTACTATAGCCAATTCCATGCTAACAGTTCCAGGCTTACAAAAAATGGTTAATTCCTAAAGAACCTAAGAAACTAAGAGTGTTATTAAAATCTACAAGATGCCATAGAACATCTGGCTTCCAACACCCATGCTAATGCTATGGTTAAGAACAAGTCTGCAGTGTTTCTATTCATTATCTATATTTTAAGAATTTCAAACTACCAATTACCATACAAAGAAATTGTACAAGAGGTTTTTTGTTTGCTTGTTTTATATTAGCTTTAGAGTCTTAACCAAGGCTTTTAAAATATTTTTCTTCCCTCTTCCACCTTCAAATTAAAGAGGCACCTTCATGAGATTTGGACTGATTTAGTACAAAATGTTGCTGCTGTGCATTAGAATAGAGAGCATTTGGTATTGACCTGTTTATTTAGAAACCAATAATCTGAAGAGAATTCTGCCACTGTAAAACAAACATGAAACAGATGAGAAAGCCAGACTCTACAGCTCTCTGAGATGCATTCTGGAAAGAGAAGAAATGGTTTAACAAAGACATCTGAAATCTCTGCAGAGAATTCAAAGCAACAGCTAGTTTGGAGATTAACGTCAGTTCTACGTACAGGCCAGCAACTTTTCTCGTCTTTAGTGAAAAACGTCTGGGAGCAACCTACAGATCTCTACTCCAAATGTTTCTGAGGCTGGCCTTTTCTTGGCGTGAATCATCTGAAATAAGAGGAGGTTGAAATTTTAAAAGCAAACAGTGGATTTATGCTTTTGTTTGCTAGGCAATCATGCAACAAAACCCAACTTGGTGGTCTTCTAAAGTAGTCTTCATTTATACGATGCTCTTTCTAAAGTAAGGTGTTTATTGGCTTAGCCTCTTTAATTAGAGGAGATTGACCTAACTCCTGCAAGACCTGGCTCAGTTCTTCAGCTCAACAAGAGTTTTTCTTTGCCTGATCCACAGCCAAAATGTAAGATAAGGGTTTTCTTTTTTTTAAATTTCAGGAGGCTTTAATTTATCTCTCAATCCACCATTTCTAGAACCTGGGCTACCGGGTGCCCAGATATGAGAATATGCAGTTGATTAACTCTACATTTGACTGGTGTTAAAGGATTCAGAGGATCAGACTTCTTCATACCTGTATTTTTTAATTGAGTTGTAGCAATTAATTTTTATTACATTTGCCTCCTGTAGAAGACTTTCCTTTCCACCGTACAGGAAAAACTACTTTCTGACTAACAAGGGCCTGTTTCTGCTCTCCCTGAAATCAATTGGCATAACGTGCTGACCTTCCAAACTCTAAAAAGCAGTGTAATAAATCTGAAATCAAGACTCCCTATAGGAAGAAGCCCTTTCTGATTTATATTCCAGCTTGTGCTGGTACATCTGGAATGCCTAGGTGACAACATATTTCACATGCCCAATTCTGTTCAGACACATAGCAGCAGATGAAATTGGCTTGGTTTTGTGTAACAGAAAGTGATGGTATGAAAAGATAAGACTATTTCTTGGATAAATTGGGTTTGGAGTAGAGGAGACATGTAGGAATTTGTGACTCACCTACTAGAAACACACTTTCATATCTTATATCCAAAACAACATCTCAATAGAGTAGCGTTCCCTAAGTAATGAAGGAACAATTTCTAGCCTTATGCCAGATGAATTTTTTTTTTTTGTAGTGTCTCTTCATGGCTCAATTGAAAGCACACAAGGACCAGAGATATGGAGCTCCCTAATTTGGCAACTGTCCTTCCTTCACAGAAAGAAGACAGGAGTTTGAGAATGGCTGTGCTGGGTCTGTGCCTCTGGGGACAGCTTAGTCCACCATGGCAGCCATCAGTGATGGAGAACAGAAACTGGCCTATAACAATTACTTGCATTTAAAGCCTATTTTTGTTAACTGCATGCAATATTGCATCGCACCCACAAATGTGATATAGTGTGGAGGCCCGGACCATTCCTTTTTTTCAGTGTGCTGTTCAATAGTAAAGCTGTTTAATATAAGGTTGTTCAGTGCCAACCAGGAGTAGCAAGTATCAAGTGTGATCCCGCCTTGGAGCCGAGATCTTCTCATCTGTCTCACGTGCCTTCCATCACGGCACCAGAGGGATTGTCTCAGCTATCTTTACATTGTTTTATAAGCCCTGCTTCCTTTGACACTATCTAAGTTTGTGTCAATGCATCTTTTTATTGCCTAGTGTAAACTGCTTCCCTTGGGATCTCACATAATTTGTGAGTTCAACCCCTTTTCTTTAAGACTCACCAGCATTTTATTAGTTTCTCTGGATACCTTGCAGAGAAACTCAGGCATCTCAGCGTGCTGCTGCTTCTCCCTTGTGGGTGAAGGAGTGAGAAGCACCCCACTGAGCTCCTGCAGTTCTTGGGGAAGTCAATGGATATTACAGCTGCAGACCCATCTTTTGGGATCTATAGCTCACTGGAAGGCTGCAGGTGGCAAATGTGTATTATTACTGCCTCAACCCCCAAAAAGGTACATCAAGAGCACGCTGCTGGCTGGTTAAACCATCTGTGCAGCCTTTTGGGGGGCTATCTGTGTTGGAAAGGGCCATACAGGTTTGAGTGAGAGTGTTTATAGGCAGGTATACATGGATAAATAGTAGATGCATATGGACAAAGAAAGAGAGGGAAATACACAAGGTTCCTTGCAAACATCCATGGCAAAAAATTCACTTCACGCTCTTTCTGCACATTTGAAGACTAATAATTATAATGAGGTCATAAGCAAAATGTGTAGGTTAAGGTCATTCCTGATTATTCATTTCTAGGCTTAGCCATGCTTGTCATACTGATTTAAATAATTTTGCCTTTAGGCCCTTGGAGAGCCAACCTTTAGGTCTGCCTCTACTAGCATGAACAGACACTGGGTACCAGCATTAATTTGGCTTCTGAATATGCTTGCAGATCCTTCGTTGTGTTGTATCAGAAGTGAATAACAATGCTACTTCCACACTGAGTTGAGGAAAGAGCCTGAGGGCTCAAGAGCCCCAACCACAAGTTAAGACTAATGTAAATCTTATAAAAAATGTAATATAAGATAAGTCTAGTCTGGGCTTGGCTTATTTATGACTGCACTCCTTCAAATTTATAAATTATGATCAGCTGAAGTGGGAGCTGACTCCTTCCTCAAACCAGTTTCTCTCTATATTGTGTTTCCTAGTGGGGACTTTAAGCATCACTTTTATCAATATATAAATTAAATATAATCTTTTTCTTTCAACTTGTGCTGTCTTAGTCCTGACAAGAACTTTTATCTTTTGAAATCTTTCGGTTACTTTGAAAATCAAATATGATTTACAAAGAAAGGAGCAGTCGTAGTGAGTCCAGATTCTTACATAAGAGGAGCAGAAAGCAACTAATTTGTGCTCGTATTGCCAGATTTGAGCTTGTAGCCAGTGATGTCTATTCCCTGCCTTCCCTTATTCTAGCAGTCAGTGTGGCAGTGAATCTCTAGGTAGATCGATCAGTCCCAGCTACTACATTTTAAGAAGCATCTGCACCATTCTCTTCCCTCCCGTTGTCTTTATCATTTCATCTGTTCTCACTGCTCTCACCTTGACTTCTTTCCAAGTAGAAAGGGACATATTTTTCCCCATTACTTTTCCCTGCTTAGCTCCTTCAGGCCCTTTATCAGGCCACATTATCCATTCCTTGTTCTCATGCACTCTTGAAAGCGTGGTGACCATTTGATCGTTGCTGGATACGGCTTTCCGGGGGAGGGCTGCTCAGTACAGAGTGCAGCGGTGCTACCTACACTCATTTATATTCTTCAAGCAGTTCACTGTATCTGAGAATCTTGTTTGCTTTCCTCCACTGAGCCTCTACAATGAGCAGACAGCTTTAGGGATTTTTCTGTAATCACTTATAAATCTCTTCCCTGGTCAGTATTCTACAGCACCTTTCCACTGAACAGATACTTCCAGTTTCTATTACTACTGTATTGTTGGATTTGAACTCAGTATTTTACTGCGATGATCTGCTACAGATCTTTTGGCATTACAGTTAGTGAAAGGGGAAGGATTCATTGCCTCCCATTTTTTCCCAATGCAACTGCTTTCCCGGTCTATTAATAATGAATAAGAAGGGGAAAACTTGCCAAAAAAATCAAATTATCGCTAAAAATTATACAGGTTTTGAGGGCAGGGAGATATTTCTTCTTACAGCAAAAGTTCATTTAATCTTTAAAATCTGCTAACTCTTGCCAGCAATTTTTTTCAAGGGTCTTCCAATGGTATTTTTGTGTCTGTTTTCCTTGGCTCTTCACTAGAAAATTGTCAGGAATTTATTCCAGAGGCTGGTATCCCTCTTGGGGAATCTCTCTCTCTTAAACTGAAGTACTGTTCCTCTGGTACCTCCTGTGCATGGTGGCAACCATAAAAAAATGGGTCCCAAAAGCTTTACCTTGTGCATAGGAGCTAAAATTCAAATCTATAATTCATTTACACTTTCTTTTTAAATTCATTTAGTATAAGCAGACAAACATACTCCGATTGCAATACATTTTCTCTATTCTGACCTGGCAGGAGTGCCATCTGAAATGCTCTTAAATCAGTGCAGTTCCGATGCCTTTATTTCATATGAAGAAATTGAAGTAAAATAAAGCATCTATGTATGAAGAAGCAAACTGCCTGGGTCAAGAACACCTGTAGGAGCAAACCAGCAGTGACAGACAGCTTTGTTGTGATTTTTTAGAAAGTCCGGTGCATCAATCACTCTCTTCAGCTGACAGCTGACAGAGCGGATTATGAATTCTTTGCTGGTATCTTTCCACGTGAAAGAAGGCCTTTAAAACTGAAAAGGGGAATTGCCAAAGCGATAGTGAGGGTAACAAGCCACGGGGAGCAGAACAGAACATGACTTGGGCAAGAAAATTCTGTTTGCTCTTCAAGAGCAGCTATGGCATGAAGTCTTTGTCGGGGCAGAAGAAATCACCAGATGAGAAGAGCGATCCAGGATTCCCCCATCACAACAAACATCTGACAAGAATGAATGTCCCCACGTCCTGATCAAACATCACCCATGCAAACTGCTCAGTTGTGGAAGAAGTGAGCTTGTTGGTCCCCACTGAAAAAAATGTTCCATTCTAACGGACTTCCAAGAACAGATATTTTAAGTCAAAAAGCAGGTAGCATGTTTTTAGCTTTCTGAACTTTTTTTTTTCCCCAGAAATCTGTCTGCAAAACATTTTCACGCCATTTCAAAAGATATTTTATTGTTTCATAGGTCCAAGAATTGACATTTTCCAGTGGTGAGATTTTTTTGTACACGTTTTGGTCAGTTCTGTGTACAATTCATTTACAGCTCACTCCACTGAAAGATGAGCACTTAACAGAGTGACCCATCCAGCTTAGTACAGAACAGCATAGAAAGATTACTCTTTTCACTCAGCTGTAATGAAAGATGATCCTTCATTTGCTTTTAACTTCTACACAGTAAGAGCAAGTCCAGCCTATTTTTTTGTCTGTATCTTTTGGGAGTGGAGAGCATTTCATTTATTCCCCCAGTATAAGAGTGTTTATGACTCTATGGTGAACTGTATCAAGTTCAGGATCCTTTTAGAGCATCACTTTGGGTGATTTAGGTGTGTGAGCTTCTCTTCAAACCTTTCTTCTAACACTATTGACAGGAAAACGAGTCTGTGGTGTAGCTCATAATGCTGGTTTCCCATTCTCAAGTATTCTTCCCAGGTTTTGATTGTTTCTGGCTTTTGGGGATTTTTTCTTTTTGAAGGCTGGCCTATTCGTTGTGTTCTGCTAATTGTGTAAAATGAGTTATGGGTAGTAATTTTTTTGACTATAGGACAGCCTTCAGGTTATCTGTTTGATGTTAATCTGCCTAAATATTAGGAGTTAAATTGAAAGTCTTGTAAAGGACAGAAACTTAAAGGAAATGAAACAATTGTAAAGACAAAACAGCTGCAAGTGTCCACTTTCCACAGTAACTACAGGACCAACAGAAACTACCGCAGGATGGGACTACTTTCAGGCACTTGCAAAGCAAACAGTTTGTGCTAAGGCTGAGACCACAGTGCTCCTGCCCAGCCAGCTCCGCTCCAAACAGGGATCCAAGGATGCACTTTAGGCAATCCGAAGTGCCATTTGATGCCTCCTCCTGGCCAGGTATAGAGCTAAGCAATCCCACTCCCTGCCTGGGCTCCTGTTCACGGCAGCTGGTGTCACAGCTGCGTGGCCGCGCAGCCCTGACATCCTCAGTCACATCGGGGCTGCGGCTGCTCCTGGGTGTTTTAATGCTAATCAGGGCTGTTGTCTATAAAAAGGAAGGTGCAGAAGCAAGGACATTTTTAAATGTGTTATAGTATTTGCCTGATGGACTCCTCTTGATTATAAGTAATCTCATTAAGTGTAGTAATAATGAGGTTGCAAGTAAGCAACCTGTAACCCAGGGAAGCTAATATTTGCAAATTGAGAAGTGCTCACAAAAAAAAAAAAAAGAGAGAAGAAGAAAATCAGGCATATGGTTGCTAAATCTCACCTTGCTGCTCTGAAAAATCAACATTACGGGTTTTAATTTGTATTTTCTTCTTTTTCTTTATCAGCATAGGATGAAAGTGAAAATTCTGCAAGAGAATGCCAAGCAAAGGGCATAACAAGCTACAGTATTCCTCATGTCACACACAAGAAAAAAAGCCCATTAGATTCTTTCCTTGAATCTTTCCTCTTTCCTCTTATGCCATTTTCTCTTTGTTATGCATGATGATACACTTAAGAATTCTCTTTATTTCTGTAGGTAAGTAAAAGACTAAATTCAATTAAAAAGTATAAGGCACCGTCTGTCACTACTATGGGAAGACAGAACTACAACATTTCCAGAGAAAACTCATCTGAAGTTGCAACAGCAGCCGAAAATACCGGTTTGGTTTGTGTTTGTGTTTCCTTTCAAGATTTTCTGAGGTGACAGCCAGACTCGGCAGAGCACTCCAAAACTGTTAAGTAGTGACAAAACTAATATTTATTGTTTTAAAGCAACATCACTGTTAGTTTCATTAGGCTGTCTGTTTTTAAGGCTGGTATCCTTTAGCTTTTGATTGTCTTGTGACCCACGCCTTTATTACCGCTCTGGGTAATAAATTTCCATAAATTCTTATGGAAACCATAAAAGCATTTTGGATGGTTCCAAGTTGTGGGTAGTCCCAGACAGCCTGGCAGCACTGTGTGCTGGTCATTGGCATTGCTTCCCCAGACGTCAAGATAAGGAAAGCTTCTGTGCAGAGAATGGGAAGTCCTCAGTGCACGAAAAAAGGGATATACAGGTACTTTCATAGGCTTTATTTATATGCATTATAAGTCTGCTCTCCAGTTGGTAGAGAGGGCAAACTGTGTGTTTGCAGTTTTCTGAGTGGAAATAATTTTGGCCACAAACAGCTGCATGCAGATCTCAGCTTGAATGTGCTGGCAAAACTAGGCTTTAATAGTGTGCTTGAAACACACTGCAGAAAGACTCATTGCCAAACGACACGTTGCAAAATTTGGTTGGTTTTTTTTTCCCCAAGAATAAGAGGATGTCTCATTTCAACTCTTCCCCTTTGTTATTAGTTGGCATAAGAGAAAGGAAACAGTTTATCTAAAAATCCTTCTCGTTGCAGAAAAATGTAATTTTTAATACAGTGGGGGGTCTTTTTGTTTGGTTGTTTTTTTCTATTATGAATGTTAAGGGAAGCACCATTTCTGGCTCAAGCTTGCCTTTGGATCATCATTGCATGAGTGTGCCTCTGTGTGTGAACGTGTATGTTTTCAGACCAAGTAACTGCTCTGGTTGCTGGGTAGTATAATGAAGCCAGAGGAGAAATCTTCAACCAGCTTGTGAACATGGAGTGGGAACAAATCTTTTCTGTAACAACTCCTCAGGACCAGGATAGTCAAGCAGCACCATAGATGGTAACAGATCAATTGCAAGTGTCACTACAGTGTATTTTCCAACAAATAGTCTAAAATGAGGCTCTAACTTCCAAAGTTCTGGTTTGTAGTGGGATCTCAGCTTCATGAGTAACGTTATCCAAAATTTCTTGTGAACAGCAGCTTAAATAATGAAAGTAGCTATACATCTGCACCAGGATGGCTTATACTCAACACCTTTGTATGCACAAGGGAAGGGCAAGTGCAGCTCAGGTGACTAGAAGAGCTAATTTGCAGGTAGTCAGGTAGACACTATATGAAAAAAAGACAAGACTGAATAGCTTTTCCAATTTTAAAATATTTATGTACCCAGCATTTTCAGATGTCAACTGCATGGACAGACTAGTGCAAAGTAACCATGACAGCACAGAAGCTGAGCAGAAATGAGTGTAAATAAACAGTAGGACTTACTTGCAAATACAGTTAGCTGTGTTGAACATGCACTGTGGGAATTAAAGGTGAAAATGGGGCACTGAATTGCCAATCAACTCATATATGTTACTCGATGCCTCAAGTTTCTGAAGAGCTTCTCCTGTTTTCTGCTAAGTTCATTTTGGAGAGTTTTTCTGTCTTTTATGAGGCTCTTTCTGTTAAGCAGATCAGCTCTGAAGCCATTTGCCAGTGAACACTTGCTGAAAATTCTGCTTTTATGAACTTGAGCAAATCTATCTGGACAGATATGTTTTGCCATGGATAACAAAATGAAATGGGTTAACTTACACATACACATTAGGTTAGATTCACTGTATCTGTCAAAACAAAAATCAGAGCATTCTTATTATCATTTATCCCTAGAAAGACCACAGAAACTATAATAGCAAGAACAAAACGCTTAAAATATTTCTTTTTCTTCTGGAGCTGCTTAACATAGTTGCAGAGTCTGAATCTTTCTTCCTTTTGAACAAAGCCAGGGTTTTATTTTGATTGCTGACTTGTCAGATTTTAATAGCATAATCTATGTAGCAAAAAGTAGGAAACTGTTGAAATAGTATCTTTTATCTGTGTTGTGGTTTAACCCCAGTTGGCAACC
>NW_009198776.1:0-37001 GCF_000690835.1 Fulmarus glacialis | reverse complement strand
TGATTCTATGATTCTATTATTCTATGATTATTTGTCAAGCTTACTGCCTTTCTATATATTAAAATAATCCAATTATTCTTTAGTCTAAGCATATATTATTCTACGCCCTATATTTTCTGTCAAGATACGCTGATTTACTGAAAATTCAAGAACTGAATATTTAGTTATTTTGTATACTGTTAAATATTTCTACAAGAAAACAGTTTATACATGATTCAAATAGAGACATGTTTGCCTCAGGAAAGATTTAATTTAAAAGGACATTTTTTTTGACAATTTTAATAACCACCTTCTGTTTCCAAAATAATATTTTTCTGTCTACAATAAAAGTAAAACTATATTTCTAAGGGTTAAAAAGTTTCTTTCTGGAAAGTACTAAGAAATAAGAAGTTTTACTGGTCAGATCAGAAATTCTCTCAGCTCTCTGTCTAAAATTAGGAAAAATGCAGTTTCTAGAAAAATCCGTATTCCCCATGAGGTTTGAATTTTTGGTTCACCCAGCTATAAAATCAGTCAAAAGTAGGAAAAGATGGATATTTTACCTATAAAATAATTTTATTATTTCAAGTGCAGTCATGTTCTCTGAATAAACGCAAATGTTTACAGAAAGATGTTGTGGCTCTAAGTAATTCCTACCTCTCTCTTTTGCTCTCTCTCTCTCCATATATATACACACATATGTATGTAGCTAAGGTACTGTGAGGCAAAAACAACTTTTGGTTTTCAGGAAATATCAAAATTTCTTTTTTTTTTCTTTTTTTTTTTTTTTCTGAGCAGTAGTTGTTATAAATTAGAACTGTTGAAGGTCTGTATTATATATGTTATGGAGCGTATATTCTGCATATGTCTGTATGTGCTTAGATGCTACATATAGAACATACTCTGAAACCAGGGACAGTTGAAGAATGAGGTGAGAATCTGCTAACCAAGTCCAGTAAAGTCAGATCATTTGCACAATAGCTCCTGCTAGTGTGTAAAAAAAGACAAAACTCCCCTTCATTCTACCCTATTTGCACAGTTTGTCATTAACCACACTTTCAAAAGACTTGACCTTCCCCTTGCTTTTATAAGGAATTCCACAGATAAATATAACCAAAGAAAAATACACTTTCAATCAAAAGATAACAGGTAGCATGCATATCTAGAAATGTCTAGCACATATGACTACCTGAAGAATTTTTAAAATAAATGTCTTGCCATGAAGAGAATAGTGTTGGGTGAATTAATCAGTGGGAAATGCTCCTGCTCCATATACCCTCTCTCACCTGGACAGTTACAGCTGCAGCATGAAGCTCGCCTTCTGTCTGGGTCAGTTCCAAAATCTCCTCACCCCAGCACGAAACATAAATCCAATTGATTCAATGACGAAACATTGAATTGAGCAGACCTTTCGGACTCTATTCTGGTCATTTATAGTTACGCTAGGCTGAATTATACCATGTGCCCTTTATGTGGCCCATGGGACAATTTCTCTGCCAAGAATTCTACCTTTCAGACCAATAAAACCTATAGCAGCATAGCAGCCTGGACCAAAAAGAAGGGTTTCATTATTATTTTATTTTATTAAACAGTTTATCACAGCATACCGAGGTATTTATTCTTCTACCTAAGGATACACAGTCTACTGAAATTAAAATGTTTGTTTAGAGATATTATATATACTAATATATACCAATGTGATCTCATATATTTTCCTAGAAATCAGAAGCTCAAGGTCAGCAGTCACAACATGAGAGAGAGTATACACATATTCTTGAGGGAATATAGTCAAGATGTATATGTATACTGAAAAATGACTGAAAATGTTACTGAAAATGACTAAAATATAAATGAAAAAAACACATTTTTCAGATACAGACATTTGCAACTCCCTGTAAAACTGGTTAAAAATTCCTGACCTAGAAGGAAAAAAGTAGAAGCAGGATATTGTTCTTGGTTGACTTCTTGCCACAAAATTTTAAAGATAACATTCATGTAATATGGTGATGTGCTGAGGTATTATGTTAATAGAGGCCAGATGGATTGAATTAATTGGTAGATAAATAGATAGGACATGTTTGACCAAGTAATATTAATGCACTATGAACTTAAAATAAGGAATAAAAGGATGTGAGATTAAAACCAGATCCAAGGGAAGCTGATGAGAAGGTTCCCATTAACTTTAAGGAGATTAACGCTACCAGACACCTATTAAGTACATTATATTAAACATGAAACACCATATCTGTTACGTAAAAAGATAGAACAGCTGCTTGGCATTTTTGACAATAGAAATAATATTAGGACACACTTAAATTATAGCATTCTAGGTCATGGTACTGTTGTAATCCCCAAAAGTTAATCATTGACTTCAACATGCGCTAAAATGAGTCCATAATAAATCTCTGTCACCTGGAGAAGGCTTTAAAAAAAGTAACATAACACAAAACAAAATAGAAATATCTAAAACTGTGAGAATTTTACTATATTTGTCTGGATCTCTTACCCTTATATAACTAAAGCAACAAAACTCTTGCACACTGTTGATTAAGTTATCAGGAAAAAGTTATCAGGAGGGTTTGATTCAGTTTCTTGTTTGGAGGGGTTGGGTTTTTTTCCTAGCAGGATGAATATTATATTATTTAAAACAGACAGCTTTTCATTAATTACAGTACTTAACAGTCCCTTTGTCTTCCTCCTTTCCTCCCTCCCTTCCTCCCTCCCTCCCTTCCTCCTTCCTTCCATCCTCTGTCCTTCCGTCCTTCCTTCTTCTTATAAACTTTGTTATTGCAATTTAAGATTTCTGTACCTAAATAGTAACTTTACATTGAGTTTGCTTCCAGCATTTTACTGGGTCTGGTTGGAATGGAGTTAACTTTCTTCATAACAGCCCACTAGGGGCTCCTCTGGGATGGTGCTGTGTTTTGGATCTGTGGCTAAAACAGAGTTGATAACACAGCAATGTTTTGCTGTGAAACACAGAAACACAGACTTGTGAAACACAGAAACACAGGTTGAGGTTAGAAGGCACCTCTGGAGGTCACCTGGTCCAACCCCCCTGCTCAAGCAGGGCTACCTACAACCAGCTGCCCAGGACCCTGTCCAGACAGCTTCTGAATATCTCCATGGACAGAGACTCCACAACGTCCTTGGGCAACCTGTGACAGTACTCCATGACTCTCAAATAACAAAGTGTCTTCTTGTTCAGAGGGAACCTCCTGTGTTCCAGCTTGTGCCCTTTGCCTCTTGCCTTATCACTGGGCACCACTGAAAAGAGCCTGTCCCTGTCCTCTTTGCAGCCTCCCTTCAGGTATTTCTGTACATTGATAAAATCTCCCTGAGCCTTCTCTTCTGCAGGCTGAACAGTCCCAGCTCTCTCAGCCTTTCCTCATAGAAAGAGATTCTCCAGTCCCTTAGTCATCATAGTGGCCTTTTGCTGGACTCTCTCCAGTATGTCCATGTCTCTCTTGTACTGGGGAGCCCAGAACTGGACACAGGGCTCCAGGTGTGGCCTTACCAGTGCTGAGTAGGTGCTGTTGCTGAGTAGTGCTTGCATAGACTCAAGGCTTTCTGGTTTTCTCACTCTGCCCCCTCAACAAATAGGCTGGGAATGGGAGAGAAGCTGGGAGGGGACACAGCCAGGACAGCTGATCCAAATTGTCCAAAGGGCTATTCCATATCATATGGCATCATGCTCAGCAATAAAAACTGAGGGGGGAGTGGGGGATGTCTTCCAAGGTAGCAGTTGCTATGAGACTGACTGGCATCGGTCTGCTGTAGGAGGTGGTGAGTGATTGTCTCTGCACCACTTCCTTTTTTAAATCTCTTTGCTTCACTTATTAAACTGTGTTCATCTCAATCCACAAGTTTTCTCACTTTTGCTCTTCTGATTCTCTCACCTGTCCCACCAGGGGTGGGGACTGAGCGAGCAGCTGTGTGGGTGCTTAGCTGCTGGCAGGGGTCAACCCACTACAAGTGCCTAAGGATAGAATAGGAAGAAAAGTCTCATATTTTTAAAATAGATCATCTCAGTATCAGACGTTGTGTAATCTGTTTTATCTTTGTACAACCCATATGAAAGTGCTAATCCATCTGATCTATGGATGTGCAGAATATTTTAAGATTTATGAAACTGGTCATTTAAATACCTAAGGAAGTATCCCTTGTGTGCTGTATTCTTTCAGTGAGTTCTTCAGCCTACATCAGCAGGAGCCTTTGGTGCTACGGTTTCATATCTAGAATGGCAATTAATATTAATTTTTTATTACTGTAATTAGTGCTTTCTTTTGGGGCAACAACTTCAAAATGAATGGTTTGCCAGGCAAAGAGTTAAATTAATCTTGTATCCTGTCTTTCCTGTTTAAATTAGACCAAAATTAGTCAAGTGGGACACTTGAAAGGGGTACTAAAGGGCCTCAAATGTTTATTGCTCCCATTGAAATGAAATGAGTTAAAGCATCCTAATGTTTATTACTCCCTCTGAAATTAACACAATTAAAAGAGACAGCACACCTGATGGTATTATCACGCCTTGTTCACCTAGCCCAGACAGTACGTTACCTAACGCTAAAGTGACTCAGTTTGAACAGGCAGAGGCACACATTTCGTACTGAAATTAACCCAAAAATTCTTTTACTTATCTTTTCTCTATCCAAACAAACAGTTTAACCATATTCCATACATATGCATGCTTTTCAATTTCAGTATCTAACACTCACTCTGTTGTATTATTGTTCCTAATGAGAACGAATTAAAACCCAGCAGAGACATGACCCAGAACATTTTGCTTCCTTTTAACTGTCAGTTTGACTTTCTGTAACACTGTGATCAACTGCATCCTAAGTGGGAGTTGACACTGGCTCAACTTTCTGCAAATGCAGGTAAAATGGAATGTGAACTGCCTGAAACTCAGTGCTGATGTAACCTGGTTCTGCACCATTACACATAACGGTATCTTCAGCTTTGTATAGCTGCAATTTTATTTCTTTAATAGCATGGACTTTGATAAGCATCGTGTTGTGGGCCTCATTTTTTTGTTGCTTTGGGTGAGGTTTTTTTCTCTTCTCTCTTCTGGTATCACAGCTAACTTCTCGCACAATGCAAAGTTCATTTCTGAAAGAAATCCTGTCATTGGTCTTTAATAGCAGGTTAATGGACTGTGAAATCTCAGATTTTCAAGACTGATTTTGTTACAAGAAGTGTTCCTTATATCTTTTGTGTGGACAGTAAAGATCTCTTCCTTTAAAAGACCTTAATACTCAGCACATGAGAGGAATTGTATCACAAATCATAACTAACAATGAGATTTTCTTTATTTTCTTCTCATACCAAAAACATTTTGGAAGAACTGCTGCCTCAGGTAGAATTTACTATTCCTCTGCGAATCAATAAACCTTTCTGCAATAGACTAGAGGATGTGCCTGCTGTGAGCTTACAAATATTAGATGAAAGGATTCATGTACAACACATCATCTATAAGTTGATAGTATAACCCACTGTCATCTGCTTCATGATTTCTTTCACTCTCTATATTTGCTATTCTTGTCTGGACTTTTCATTAAGCATCTTCCGTAAGTATGATACGTGTGTGTGTGCGTGTATATACACAGACACATACCCATACATACACACATACATATATATACACATGCAAACATATATATGTATGCAACACCTATATAAGCATATATATAAAGAGAGACTGTAAGAGAGAGTAAGAAAGACTGTGAGTGAGGAAGACCATTCCCCTAATTTTAAAGACATACAGGCCATTTGTAACAGCATGATACTGAATGCAGAGAACTTCAGTAGCATTTTACTAAATCATAGAATGACTTCTCCAGAATAAATTATCTACAAACTTTGTAGCTCCTCAGTATGATTCCTTTAGGAAATGTTAAGACAACAGTTTAGGAAAAATGCACAGAAATAGTTGCACAGCTAATTAATATCTATGTGTTCAAATGTTAGTCTTGGGAAAGAGATTACTTGCATTTTTTTTCTGAAACTTGGTAAAGTAGCATCGTTCTGTCTCATCAGTGTTATTTTTTACTGATGTAGTATCTAGGCAGTCTATTCAAATTAGAGTAATTTCTAAACATGAATACTATGCATGTCAGCATAGTTCCACTCAGACTAATTTTTTTTTCTTTTACATAATATCTCTGTAGCAAATGTGTCTGAAAAACATCAAATAAAACATGAAAATATTTGAAAACAAAGCACAAACTGTCAGAATTTAAATAATAAAAATAATATCAACCACCCTGCTCCTCACCTACTATGGCTGCCTGCACCATAACCAGAAGGTCACTATTTCAGGGAAAGAAGAAAAGTGTTCTTTAAAGAGAGAATCTTTTCTAAAGGTTATCGGACCATTAAATCCCACCAAGGCATTCCCAGAACCTGCTCAACACAGCCATCTCTACTGGGCAACAAATGCAAAAGGCAAGACTCTTGCCATTCCCTACCCAGCTCACTCTTCTGTTCATACAGAGCATGTTCCTACCTACTTTCCTGCAGTGTTTAGCTGGAAACGTTATTTCCCTCAAATTCTCAAGCAGGGATTTAGTACAGTTCAAAGTCTGACTGTATGTGTCCAGATTCAAGACTGAAGCCATGCAACCAGATACGATGTCACTGTCAGTGGTCATTGTTTAGGGGACATAGATATACCGTGTTAATGCCAGTCAGAGATGATAAGCTTAGAATGATAAAGACCAGATAAATTCAGGATCCTTTGCCGTGGCTTTTTAATTGTTTATCTTTAAGATACATCCAGGCCTTCTGGTCTTCAGGCTCTGCTCTGCAGCCTCAAGGTCAGAAACATTTTTTAAGGGGTTCTGACCAGAGCTGTTGTCTGCAGGAGGCAAGTTTTGTATCAAATGCCAAAAAAATTGTGAAGCTGCAAGTTTTACTGTGAAAGTTGCCAGCTTATCTTTGAATAGTAAGTAGTTTTTGCTTTCTTACTATGCATAAGTAAATTTCAAGCAACTGTTTCTAGTTTTTCTCATCAGACAGTGTTTCTTGGAAAGGGGTGGTACATGAGTGGAAATTATTTGGCAACATAATTAAAGGACAAATATTCATCTCCTTTGGAGAAAAATAGTGTCAGTTCTATTTCAACTTTAAATACATCCATCACTTTTTGAAGTGCTAATTAGATATACGTATCATATTTTATTTTGCAAAACTGTTTAGTAATAATAGCATTGCATATGTATTTATTAATGATATCCTTATTCAGCACTCGTATTACAAGCACCATTAAGGTAACATAAAATTTGGAAGACTTGCCATTCTTTAATATACTGGAGTTCATGAGGGAACATTATCCATCTGATACATTTTGTAAACATTAGAGCTTCACCGAATGACACATCAGAGATGAGGAAGCCCCTCTAGGCTTGCTTAGAACTCATGAACTCACCATCATTCACCTTCATTAGGTGTAAGATGAAAAACCACCTGGAAAACTCAGTATTTATACATTTATATTTAGATATTGACATTTTCTGTATGAGAGTGAGATCAATTCAAGAGAGATGAATGGAAGTGTTGACATTTTTCTGTTGGAAAATTTTCTTTTTTTTAAGATTTCTTAAACTCATGAACTTTGATAGTATTAAATACTTAATTTGATATTTTCAATACTCGAGGTATTAGAAAAGGCAAGTATGAAGACTGCTTTTACTTTAATTTTTTGACATCCATCTCTAGGAGTAGGATGTCCTAAGACAAGAGACTATCTTCTTTAGCAGCATCTCTTTTTTCAGCAAATGTTCTCATAGTCCTTCAGATCTAGTAAGTTTCTGATTATGATTCTCCCTCCAGGCCTTTAAATGTTCTTCCCTGAATGTTCACGAGTGCAGTTGTCTTCTGGAAATCCTGTTCATAGTGTTAACCCAAACTAATTTTAGGAATCTAATTTAGTAGGTGATTCAGAGTCAAGACTAACTCAGTTGTTCTGATCCTCTCTAGAGTTATGTCTTTCTCTTCAATTATTATAGGTTTATAAGCATGTGTATAATAAGCATATATAATAAGCACATTTAGCCGTCTATGCAGAACATATACATACTTCCCATTATGATGAAGATTATATTGCTTTACATGTGCCATAGAGATGTCAACTCGGATGTTGGACAACACCATTTTTACACTACAGCCGAAGTGAAGTGGCTACAGCTTGAGTAATCAATAAATATGTGCTTGTGGACAGTCATTAGGGATGACTGTAAGTAGCAGTATTCACTGCTATTTTGCATAATTTATTCTTAAAGATGTAATGTGACTATATTAGAGGGCACCTAGAAAGCTATAGAGTTCTGAGGATTGAAACTCAAGTAAGGAAATATAATAGGAGTGTTTCATATTTAACAGCATTTTAGAAGCTTAAGCTGATGCCAAAATCTTCTAGTTAGCAGGTTGTTAATTGGACAAAGATATAGAAAAAAAATTAAATGTAATGAGAAAGGAGTTAGGATTTAATACGCAGAAATAAATACATAGTTTCGGTTAACTAGACCTGGGAGTCAAGGAAATGCAATCTGTGATAGCAAAAAGAGTGCAAAGAACAGCACACAGGAGATGATGATGGAAGAATTTAAAGTCAGTCTATAAAGGTGAGAGAGGAAGATGAGATGTATCAATACAATAGAGAACTCCTAGTGTTAGTCTGGAAGAAATAAGGTGGGAAATGGGGCTAAAAGACAAGTAAGCAAAGGTATGGAGAGTTGAGGTGCTAACTATCTTGCAAACCAAGACACAGGAGTAAACATAGGGATAACAAAAATAAGCTGAAACATCTAGACTTTTTGGAGAGCAGAGGCACTGATCCATTGCTGAAGATACAAAAAGCTGGTAAACACCTGAAGTGTCTGACAATATTAAGTCTCTGACAGCAAGGACACAATATTTTGACAAAAAAAAAAAAGGAAGTTAGGCACCACAGAACTGAAGGTGGCATCTAGAAAGATTTGTGCAACGAGGAAAGGAGAAAAATATGGAGAGAGGGTGCAGACTGGTACAGAATAATGCATGAAGGAGGGAGGAACTATGAGCATGAAAGCTGGGTATGGTATACATGTGTATAAGAAGGAGTGTGTTTTCCCACTTTTGAGCTGGGGGCCAGGCATGTTCATGAATCATATGGAGAATCAGGAACTGAACTGAGAGCCTGGTCACAAAGGAAAACATGAAATGGCAGGTCGTGTTGAATGTTTGTGCTGCTAAAATAAATATATTATTCTAGAGAGAGATGAAGAAGAGTAGGTACAAACAGAGCCATAGAGCAAAAAGTGGAAGAGTGGGAGGTGAAGAAATGGGACAATTAACAGGGAAAGATGCAGATAGTGAAGTGAAGATGCAGAAAACATTATTAGTTTTATGAGAAGTATTACAAGAATACAAGGGTCCAGGGATAATGTAAGTTTTGACATAAATGGACAGTGGTGAGAAAGACAGACGAAGAGAAAGAAGGGGAATCTGTCTGATGAGCAGAGGGAGAAGGGGAGTGGGAAAGAGAAACTAAAATTTAAAAGTATATGTGAATTTTCTGAATTCATGAAGAACGGGGAGGCAGAAGCAAATCAGTTTAATAAGGATAGAGTTACATGTCTAGTCCAAATGAGCCATGAATCCATTCGCTTAACGGACAAATGTGTCCGCAAAGTCCTCAATGAAGCAGGTCACGAATAATCAGTTAATTATCTACACATTTCCATTAGTAAAGAATGTTCTTCTACAATGTGCTGGTGGATCATAGATGTCTTGACCAAGGAACCATTTCCAGAGAAGTCACAGTTACATGACTGATGGACTTTATGAATGGAATATAACAGAAAAACAGAAATCGCAGTGATTCTTGCACCTGGTTTGGTGTTAATTGTAAGAATTCAACAGACAGCAAAGGACCTTCAGAGAAACATTCAGTAGTATTTATTTGGAGCCCTGTGTTTTTTCTTGTTTGATCCCTAAAATCAGTCAGCTGGATTGCATGAATAACAGGGAAACATTGGAAGAGTGATTTGATTAATCTGGTCCTCTCCTCACAGGATCAGAACAACCATCAGATTAAGAGGATTAATTTAGTCAGTGCAGAGGAAACCACAATCACTCTTTTGAAAAAGCATCTGCACAACACAAAGTGTCAGATAGCTTATGCATTAAAAAACATGGGAATGCTGGCTTTACTATATATTCTACTCTGCTACAAAGTTCCGTGTTTTTCACACCCATTAAGATTTTGTATTTAATTCTGAGTGATTTGATGGCCTGTGACAATTACATTTGTTCTCTATTTTTTAAGAATTTTATAATCTTATGGAAATTAGGGAGATATATAAATAACCCTCTAATAGATTGTAAGAGGGCTTTTTGTTCACTTGTAGCCTTGGGTTTCCACCAAGGAAATTAATGGGACATTTTTCCTAAGTCTTCTTGGGGAAGCAAACTTAAATTCGGCTAGTCCTGCAGGACTCTTATCACGACACATCCTTAGACCCAGCTCAGGCACCAATTCTGAATGCCACCCCTGTCCAGTCTGTGCCTCTTGCTGTGGAGCCTGGGGTACAAAAAATAGAATGGTAAGGGTCAGTGCATATCTTTTCTCATTCTAAGGACATCTGTGGGTGCACAGGCCCAGGGCTTGGAAATTAATGTAGTTCTGGGAATATGCACGCTATCTGTTCAGCCACATTCTCTTCCCACAGCTGAAGCATCATCAGAGGAAATCATCTATTGCAAAGGAACTGCAACCAGATCATAACAGAAGGCCTACTGCTTCTGCCTCACACCTGCTCCCAAATTCCGGCTGTTCCATAATATTTAGAAAATCTCCAACACAGCTGGGCTCCAGTAGCACACTGGGTGTCTTCGTAAACACTCTACACTTATTTACTCCTTTGTGGAAGCCAAAGTCCATGGCTCAGTTCAACTCAAGCAATAACATTTTATTGGCATGACAAAATCTGCTAAAGCATAAATGAAAGAGCCAAGATCCTCACGGGTTCTGCACAAGGTAAAAAAGACCTGTCACTAATTTTCCTGTTCCCTTCTGTAAGTCCCAGAGGAAACAGAAGTTATTTATCCCAGTTTAGTGGTAATCATTTGGAAATTCCTTCCTCAGGAGGATATGGCATCACATTCTTCTAAGCTACCAGGTCCCAAATATAGTTCAGTGGTTCCTTCTGCATGCTTACCCAAGTATCCTTAATTTTATATTGTTCTCTATAAAAAAAAAGTACAAGGATCTTAATTATATAAAGCTTTTCCTCATGCTGTGATACTAGAGAGTATTTATTCATTCAACTGACAAGCAAAGAACATTAAAGAATGAAAAAAGTTATTTGTCTTGTTTTTTCTACTAGGTTAAGGCAATGGAGCTACAAGAGTTTGTACTAACCAGAGAACTTGGGCCACATATTCTAAAAAGTGAAATAAATGCCTTTCCCAGCGTTGTGAATCTCAGACTGTCAAAAAAGTCATACTTAAAAATTATGAGATATGCAAATATACCTCAAATATTTTTGCTTGCCATATTTGTTTTAATCTTTTGTGACAGAGTATTCACATATTTTGGCACAACTAAAAAAAAGGTATATTAAGAAGAAAAGGAGAAAAGGTTAGTCGTAATACAATAATTGCAGTAGTTTGTACTATTAGAAATGCCTTCACAGTATCTACCAAAATTATTCATCTAAAAGATCAAAAGTATATATGAATGTTGGAAATTTTCTCTAAAATAGAAAAATTAAACAATTCCAGATCTTTCCATCTTTCCTTGTAAGTCACCCTTTTGAGACTGCTGGTCATTCTCGTAGTCTCTGGATCTTTTTCTAATAAGCTAATATCTCCTGTGAACTGGTGAGGTTTCAACAACTCCAACCATCCAAAGATTCAGAACAAGCTACCTCAAGTATCTCATGGATTATACTTTTGTTTAAGTGCTAAAATTTATGTTCACCTTTTTCACCTCTGGTTCGGGTCTGGCTGTCTGCCCTCTCTTCCAGTTCTTTCCCACCCAGGATCATCTAGTTCATTACTCTTGCCTAGGTAGAAGAACTTGCACCTGCCTTCAGTGGAGTGAAACCTGTGAGTCACAGTCACTTTGAGTTTGAAATCTGTTCCCCAATCTGCTTACAGCAGACGGAGCCTGGTGCTCTCTGTAGATGTCATTAGGAAGCTCTTGATTCCATTTTCCACACTGTTAATGGAACTACTGTATTATTCAGGACCTACTGGACCTAAACAGATGCATTTGCGACATCATTCTGTTTTAGGAGTGAGTCATTGATAATCATGCTCTTAGTACAGGTTTCTGCTCCGTTTTCTCTTTCCGTTATCTAATCCATGTTTTCACAGTCAGCTTGTGAGATGTCTTGTAAAGCAGTGTCAAAAGCCTTACTGAAGTCAAAATGAATATATATTTACTGCTTCTGCTTTACCTACAAGTCCTGTTACCCACTCCTGCAAGGAAAGTATAGAGGTTTAACATGATTTATTCTTGAAAAATTGATTTTGCCTGCTGCTTGCTGTGTTTTCATCTAGGCTCTTCTTTTTTTTTTTTTTTTAATTATTATTTGTTTCCCTGTTTACTGAAGAATTAAAATTAAGCTGCTTAGGTCTTTAAAAAAGGCCTTTCCTTTTCTCCATTGTTAAGGTAGGACTATGTTTCTCCTTTTCCTTTCTTCCAGAACCTCATCCATTGCCCATGAACTCTCAGAGTGAATTTCATTGATACTAAAAAGTTTGATAACTTGTTACTTTACACTTGCTCTCCACCTCATTACTTGTTTTCGGATCTTGTTATAAGTGTGTAGAATTCTCTTGCCTTTCTTTTCTTTTTCTTCTTTTTTCTCGTTGGTGTCAACAATTTATTTATTCCCTGCAAATCAAGTTCTGGCTATAGCATTGTAAACAAAACTTGGGGCATACATCTGAGCCACTACTCACTACATCAGAGTTAGTCCCAGTTCCATGGGACAGGAAGAGTGGCAAAGCTAGGATGCTGTCGTGGTTTAAACTGGCAGGCAGCCAAACCCCATGCAGCCACTTGCTCACTCTGCCCCCCCCGTGGGGCGGGGAGAGAATCAGAAGCGTGAGAGTGAGAAAAACTCATGGGTTGAGATAAAGACAGTTTAATAGAACAGAAAAGAGAAAATAATAATAATAGTGATAGAATATACAAAATGAGTGATGCACAATGCAATTGCTCACCACCCGTGCTGACCAATAACCAAGTAGCGATCGCTACTTCCTGGATCACACCTACAATTCATATTCTAAGCATGATGTCACATGGTATGGAATACCCCGTTGGCCAGCTGGGCTGGCTGTCCTGATTATGTTCCTTCCCATCTTGTGTACCTAGCTCAGTCAGTAGGCATGGGAGCTGTCCTTGGACTAGCAGGGTACTTAGCAACAACTGAAAACATCAGTGTGTTATCAACATTCTTCTCATACTAAATCCAAAACACAGCACTAGGAAGAAATTTAACCCTATCCCAGCCAAAACCAGGACAGATGCCTACTTTGAAAAGTACTCATTTACAGTCTACAGAGAAATATCTCAATACTCCAGAAATTTAAAAAAAAAGAAAAAAATTCGTAATTGCTATAACCTGTAAAATTGTGTTTTACTACTGCTACTGACAACATTTCTACCAGGACTATAAAAACTTTCTCATTCCTATATGTTCTTAGCTTATAGGTTTGCTAAAAGTCAGCTGTTTAAGATGAAATTTGGAGTTATCTTTGAGCTTTAAAAATTGTTTTTTTCATTTTACCCAAACTAGTCCTAGTAGTCCTAATTCCAGTCTAGGGAAGTATAATTTATTTAGCCATGTAAAAACATTCTAGCAATTTTTTCTGACGATAGCGCACTCAAACTTGAAATTTGGACAGGTGTATTTTTAGGGTCATGGATATACCTTTTGCCATCCATCTGAAAATGTCTCCTATTTACAAAATGATATCTTAGCATTCTCATACGTTCAGTAGAGATTTCTTTGATTTTTGGTTTTCCATTGATCTTTTTCAAAGATTTCCTCTTCACTGGAACAGGCACAGCACATTAAGTCAGCCGTAGGTGACTGTTCATGTTCTATTGCACCTTCTACAAGTGCTGGTGTGACTTGATAATTCATTAATATCACAGAGATGTTAGGAAAGCCCCTTCTTATGCTAGTCTTCAAAAAGAAAGCAGGGTTTTTCTTGCAGTTTTGTTGAAAATTTAATTTGGGGCTGGGTACTGAAACAATTTTTGTTTAGCAGTCCATTTTAATTCCTATACCTTTTCTATAGATACATGTCTATACAGTGGCTCCTTACCCTCTCCCCTGTTTAGTCATACCTAAAGAAAGAATTTTGCACATGTTCCTCTTGGATAACATCACATTTTCAGAAGTGATTCATCTATCATATTGTAGGCATCTTCTTTAAGACAAAAAGAACCACACTCCATAGAAGTGCTCTTTTTCATTGCACCTGTTCAGTGACCATAAAAGAAGTCAAGAAAGTTTAGCTTAGGACCTATAGTCCAGACGTCTGTAGCTAAGTGTCTCACTCCCTGAGGGGCTAGTTAGGAAAAAAAACTTAAAACTATGAAACTCATATTTTAATCTGATAGACAAAGGCATATAGAATTAAGACAGTGAAAATATTTATTGGGCCTGTTTAGCATAAATTAAAATTTCCCTTACCAGTGGAGGGCCTTACTCCCATGAAAAAAAGCTTCATTTATGTAGAAGTCAGAAAGGGAACCAGTACCAAACAGCTTTAACAGTGATACCCTTATTTTTCTGAATGTGCTACAGGTTCGAGTTTTTTTGTTATATTTCTAATAATGCCATCATATTTATCATTAAAATTTTGAAGGTATGGTAAGGTTAGGCAATGCTTTAAAGAAGCATTAATAGTTGGGAATTCTTTGCCAGCACTTCAGAATGCTTTAGGTCTAACTATCACACTGCATGCAGTCAAATGTGTTAGTGATAAAATATAGTCAGGACCCAAATGAATAAATGAATTATTGCTTTTGCAGAATAAAACTAGTTTCTGATTCTGCAGACATTGGCTTTGATAAATACAGCTGCCACCTAGGATAAAGATGATATTGCCTTTCAATGTGTGGCCTTATTAAATAGAGATCTCAATATAGGTCTTACTATAGCACGTGGGATATATTTGATTAGTTACCAGAGTCACTCAGGGTGCATTGGTTTTCTTTCCTTTAGAGGTGTGGGCTGGGAGCTCTTTTTTTCACAGTGACCTACTGTTTTCAAATGGCTATTTGACATACATTGTTCATTAACATTTCATATCTTCATTGATAAGGGAGATAAATAGCTCCCTGGGCTAGTAATTGCCTATGGAGTTCAATGCCTTCAGATGAAAGAGTCCAATACACTTCTGACTGAGCAGATTAGAAGCTCTTTTAAGGATTTTGGATTAGTAGGGATCCCTAAATGACATGAACCTAAGGTTAGTTCTACAAAGGGGCTTCATGCTAGTCTTTGCAATGTAAGCCTCTGGGTTTCTGGCACTCAGCGTGGCATACAGACTCTGCACTAGATGCTTTTGTTACTTGAGTAATGCCTGAAGAAAGTTTGGTGTCTTACACTGGTGATCATAAGAACCAGCACAGTGAGGAGCTCGCTAAGAGCTCCTGAAAACTGACTAGTGCAAAAGGCTGAAAAGGAGTGCCTGGATGCATTACTTAGGGCAAAGGGGAACCTTCTTTTGCTGACTCTGTTGGCCATAGTCCAAAACCTTCTCCAGTGGAGTTCCTTCTTCACTTCTTTTAAACCTGGAAAAGTAGGGTGTGACTGCTGCTTTTGTACAATTGATGACTGAGTAGCGTCAACAAATACCCTGAACATGGGATGCCTGAGTTTGATCTCTCCCTCTGCCTACAAATTTTCAAATCCGTTTCCCCATCTTCCTGAAAAGTGTTTTAGTTGCCAGACCATTAGTCTCAGATGGCTTATGAAGGCGTCACATTCTGTGTACTATGTGTCCTCCTGGTAAAGAGCAGAAAGCACTGCAGAAGAAAAGCAGCTCCCTAGGCCACAGGAGTGGCTAGTGCACAGCTTGCAGGACTGAGACAGCTGGATCCTAGCTGAGCTCTGGCTACTACCAGAATAGGTGATACAGACACCAAATTTTGCAAATACAGTAAATGTTTGGGTGTTATGGGAGAAGGTTGCAAGGAGATCAGATACCACAGTAGTTCCCTCATCGACAAAAGAGAGTGCTGTCTCTAGTTTAGCGAAGAGATAGCCAGCTATCATCTGCTGTGCTGTTTATATGCCTGTTTTCCTCCTTTTTCACTCCCTTCAACAACTTACTGTTTCATTAAGCCAGTTGATTCATCATTTGAGAGTGGAGAAGTACAGCTCAGTGAGCACCCAGACAGTTTAATTTAATTTTCTCAGGTTTCTAGATGGGGGCTCAATTTGATGTGACCCCTTGAAATTGAACCCAGCCCTTGCTGTTGCTAATCAAATCCTGGCAGACTGTTACATCAGCGAGAAGAGTTTTAAATTGTAGTAGCATTAGTTTGTAGAAAAGTTTATTTTGTTAGAGCTGATGTGATAATGAACCTTCTCTTTATTCATTTCAGCAGATAGAAAATTTGATCTTGGATATGAACAGCTTTGTAGTGAGGAACAAAAAAAGAGTTTACTTCTTTATTTATTTATAAAAAAGTAATTTTAGTACAAGAAGGACAAAAGATGCAACATCTGACTTTCAGATGCTAGGGTTTTGCCTGTTCTTTCTAATTTTTGTTTGTTTTATTTTGTTTATTTAGTGCTATTTTCCACTTGAAAAATTAGAATTTTTTTTTTTTCTCTTACCCAGGTACTCTTATCAGTTTCTGTGTGGAAGAGCCTTCATCTTCAGTTCAATCATTTGGATAGAAAGGTGATGAGTTATCCCTTATGACTTTCTCAGCACTCTGCTGCATTCATCAGGGTGTGCATAATTTTGACTGCAATGAATGTAACGTACATACTTTATAGGAGAGTAGGGTTCAGTTCTCTAGCAGGGCAGAACTTGTGCTGAAGATGAAAACAAGTTGATACGCAATTAAAGAGCTGTATACTTCAAACAGAGATCAAATCTTACTTTCAAATTCATATGTTTAACCCATGGAATTGATATTTCACCAAGTCACAGACACTATATATACTATGGACGATAGTTTAACAGATAAGATTTTTTGAAGTATTTGTTATTGGTTTTAATGATGTAAAATGTGTAGCTTTGTGAACTGAGTCAATATAAAATTCATTAGTCTTCAAATATAAGTCTGGGAAAGTAAAAATTTTGCACTGCCTTTCCAAATTGTTTTCTGTTCTTTCACCTTTTCTCAACTGGCAAAATGTACTTTAAGGGTTTCATTTTTCTCTGAACTATGAATCTGCTGCCCAAGGCAAGAACCAAGAGATGTGTGGTCAAATCCAGGATAGCAAGTCTTATTTTATTCGATAACGGCAACTTTGATCTGCCCAAGAAACCTATTCTGGGAAATGTTCCCTGTGATTCTCACTGAAGCTTAAATTGATTAAACCAAAAACAGAAACAGAAAAATGCTTTGCATTGATTTGCTGTTTACAGTCTTGAGAATTACAATATCGGGCATTTTTCAAAGATGACTAGATACAGCATAAGCTTAGTGGAGAAAACATACTACAATCAGGATTTAATATAGACTCCAGTTAAGCTCAAACCAGCAGCTCTTTGAACAGATCTCAAGAACTTGTTCTGCAAAAAATTTCAATGTTTGTTTAGAAGATGACTCCATATTAATGATGATATCATATCAATATCATCAGGGGTTTTCTATGTTAGACCTCTATTTCTGTTTCCAGAGATTTCCAGTGGCAAATCTTGCTGTTTCTATTATTTGATGTATTTTCTGTTTGCTTTTAAATATGTTTCACTGAAAATATAAGACAAAGATAATTTTATATTAAAAAAGTATTAAAGAATATATTCTAACTCCACAAACATAAGGAAAAAAGAATAGCCAGGACGATGTCAACTACTTTGGCCGTTCTCTTTTATTTTAAGCTCTCTGTCACTATTCCTAATTATTAGTCATATTACTATTTTATGAACAGTGTGCTGTATTCATATATTTGTTCCACACTAAACAATTTCTGATACTGTACCAACTTAAAATTAAATGCAAATAATACAGATATCTTCATCTACTAATGAAATACGGTTACCTCAATAAATTGCCATCTGTTATGAAAAACTTGGGTTTATTAACACTTTAGTAATGGAAATAGGGAATACATTAACCTCCAAGCATGTTTGGAAGGGCCCATTCCTTAAGACTACTAGACTTAAAAATAAAATTAGTGAGAGACTTCTATAACATTGATCCCTCTCTCTGTATAGCAGGAAAGCCTTAATGAGCTCCAAAAGGGTCTATGCATAAGACAGAAGGTAAGATGGAAAGGGCAAAGAAGGATGTGGTACACAAACTTTAGCAGCTGTTTTCCTCTGAACCTGCTTTTACTATGAAGAAATTTGAGTGTTGGACATTTGCCCACTATTTCAGTGTTCCTCTTTGCAAACCATGTATCAAATTAAGGACTGTATTTTTTAATTCATAAAAAAAACCTTTTCTCAAGGCAGAAAGACTATAGATTAAAATACTCTCTTTTTTAAAAAAAGTGTTTTGGTGTAATGTTTTATAAAATCTCAATGAGGGGGAAAAAATCTGAAAACATTCACCCTTATTTTTCCTACAATTTTATCTTTTTTGATGACCAAAGGCCATCTTTATTACATCCATTAGCATTGAATGCATTTTGCAGGCCTTTCAGAATTAGACATCTGAAGTCTGTGGCAGAGCAAGAACAGAATTTTCATTTCTGAAAGAAAAACACATTCATGAATAACTAAGTTTTCACTGTTTGTAATAACAAACAGAAAAAGAGAGGAAATCCATTTTGGATTAAAAAAAATATTCTGGGAAGCCAGAAGAAAAATGTTAATAGTAAGCAATATATTTGTTTATCTAAAATAGAACACTTTGAGGTTTTAGCTTATATTTTTTCTTCAGTGTAACAAAAGATAAAGTAAATGAATTGCATTTTTTAAATGAAAAATTAAAGCAATTTCAGAAAGCCTTAAACTAGTTTTCAGAAAGGTCTTTGGAAAGTCTCAAGAGAAACAACTTTGCAACTGATAAGAAACCATTAAATATTTCAACTCCAAACGAAAAAAAAGAAAAAAGAATGTTTACAATGACACTCCAGAATGAAAGTCTAATTTGTTTTTGTTGTTCTAAAAATGATCACATGTGATCTCTCCAATAGACTTGTGCTTTACTAATTTCTGATGGTATGCTTGGAATTATTTTGTTCAGCAGCATAGAAACCCAGTGATGGGTCTCATCTGAAATTTATGAAATAAGGTGAGATGCAGAGTGATCTGCTGTGGATTGCCCCCTGTATTTGCTTAATGTATTATGGTTTGCTACCAATTTACGCACTGCAACTGCACTGCAACTGCATTTCTTAAATGACTTTCTGATTAAGAAGAGAAAGTAAAGGTAGGTATAGACTGCATGTGCAGCTCCAGGTTGAGCCAACGGTAGCTACGGGATTGTTCTTACAACTAACGTCTCCAGATGAGGCTATCACTCTCCTTACCTGAGATCTCAAAAGCCTCCGTAAGGTGCAAGTGTGAACTTATTGCTGGGATGAGCCAGACTGTGGGTCTTAGTATGCTTTGTGTGGATTACTGGGTTTATGTGACCAGTTTAGACTCTCACTTGCCTGTGCAAGATCTCTGTTATGCCTTAGCAGACTTAGGCTAGCATCTGAGGGTTAGTGAAACTCAGGGGCATGTTCAAAAAACCAGTTGCCAGCCCACCAAACTTCATCAAGGGACATGGTAACTTACTTTCTTCAGTGACAAGAGAGCTCACAGTGGCTAGGGCCCCAGCTGAAAATATCTCAGCTATTATTTGCCTTAGTTGGGTGCTACGAATCCAGGCCTGCAACAAACTTTCAATTTGTACTGAGAATGCATAGTATTTTTTAGTAGGAAAACAGAAAAAGGGAGGTTGCTGCTGCAGACAATTGCATGTCTCCTCTGCTACTGCAGTTGTAGAACCTCTTGTCTATTTTGTAAATAAATTCTGACAAGAGGGTATCTCTCTGTTACCATTTTGTGCTCCAGGAGGAAATGCAGGAAATGCTCATTTTTTGAAATGGATACAGCACAGGGGATGCAGCACAAGGCAATGTTTTACTTCTTAACTTTCTTCCCCGTTTTCAGAATGACATTAATACGATTCAAGCTTTCATTAGAACTGAGCTATCAGATGGCTTCATGTGTTGAATTGTTCAATAACATTGAAACATTAAGGGCTAAATCTGGTGGGAGATGGCATTGTTTCAAACCATTCTTGCCTAACTATTATCAGGTTGGCGCCAGTGTCTTGACATTTTTACCAGGCTTCAGTGAGAAGGCTTTCAGACCACAATTTGAATTTATAAGATGATTTCTTAGAAGATAATACAAATCAATCATTTTGTCTTTCACACATTCTAAAGTGTTTGTGTGCGGTAGTTTTCTTGGTATAAAAGAAGCTTAGGAAGGAACATGAAACACTGTTTGCATTACCGGTAAAGACACAGTATGTTTTCTGGTTCCTCCAGGGGATTGACAAGACTGTTTCAAAAGAACACAAGATTGGTCAGACCAACCAACCGTCTTCACAGTATCTGTATTATTTCTGACAGTAGTCAATAGTAGATGCTTAGGAAAGAATATACAAACATTACAAGATTATAGTGAATGTTCTCCAGAATATTCTGCCAGCCTTCAGCAAATTCACTACTCAGGAATTTCCTCAGCTAGAGGGGAGGTGTTCCTCACCTCGTGAGAACGTAATTTTACTTTCTGAGGACCTTGCTTTTGAACACATAGAAGGTTTTGACATCCACATACCCTATGGCAAGAAATTTTAAAGTTGAACTGCATGGTGTCTGAAAAGTAGGTATCACATCTTGTTTATTTTAGACCTAGTAACCCTACTTTGTTTGCAAGGTCACTCATCACTGCAAATACCTCTATTAGATCGTTCTTCAGTAACTAGTTCTAGTTCCCTAGGGTGAGGAAACCTTATCTATTTGATCCTTCCTCATAAGGAAACCACTCTGCGTTTGATTTCTTTGGTCACCTTCCACTGATCCCTCTCTATTTCTATCATATTTCCCAGTGATAGGGGATCAGAACTGTACAGTGTTCAGGATATGGGAGAACTATGGTTTTATGCAATCAGACAGTGATATTTTATGCTTTGTTCCTTACTCCTTTTCCAGTAGTTCCTGACATTTAATTTGCTTTTTTTCACTGCTGCTGAACATTGAGCTAGCATTTTTATAGAACAGTCTAGTTCCTAAGTTTGTAGGGTATGCAGAATTTATGACTGTTTATTCCCATGTTCATCAACTTAAACCTGTCTACGCTGAATTTTATTTACTGTTTACTGCTTACCCTCTATTACTACTATGCTAATGCCAGTGATGCTTCTTTACTGAGTCTAGTTAATTGCCTCAGCTGTGCAAGGTAGAGATGTAGTTGCTAAGGAGGATGAGAGCCTAAAATGAAGACTGCTATAAAATGGAAAGTTGTCATCTCAGAAACATGTCTGATTTTATTAGATATATATAGACAATATATTCACATATCTGACCTGTTGATTATTTCACTACTCATCCAGTTTCCATCTTCTATTTCTTTTAAATATCCACAGACGTCACAAGTACAAAATAAAAACATAAAAACTATATTTCATGTTTCAAATGAATATAAGACTGGGAAAGAGGCACTCTTCATACCACTACCAGTCTTGGGCATTTATTCTGTAGTTTCACAGATTTACTAGGAAGTTACATCTGGGTTAATTTTTCCTGTGTGTGACATCTCATTTCTATGGCTCAAAGCTTATGTGTAGAGATTATCAAATGTCAAATGCAAATGTAAAATGGATCCACGCTGTACAAAATAGTCTCGTACTAATATTGAGCTGACTATTCCCTTTAAATGTTAATGAAACTGTTATAATTACTGAAATACCAAAACAGCCTAAGAGCTGGAGATCACAGCTGTAGCCCATTACTCGTAAATTACTGTCACAGGCACTATCTTGGCAGAAAGAGTTGTACAAGAACTTGTTCGTCATGTTTCCTTTTAAGTAAGGGGTGGAGACCAAGTATAAAGAGCACAGAGAGAAAACTGAG
Organism: Fulmarus glacialis; assembly: GCF_000690835.1. Taxonomy (NCBI): domain Eukaryota; kingdom Metazoa; phylum Chordata; class Aves; order Procellariiformes; family Procellariidae; genus Fulmarus; species Fulmarus glacialis. The sequence goes on along the minus strand of NW_009198776.1, from coordinate 14,745 downwards.
GGACTTTCTTGTTCTACTAAAGAGGTATATACATTACTTCCAACCAAGCCCCCTATCTCCCCCCCCCCCCCCCCCTTTTTTTTTTCTGAGACACGGAATCCAGATTATATCATAAAAACTGTTGAACATACAGTAAAAGAAAATAAGCCTCTCTAAAACTCTTTTTTTAATAAAGATCCCCTTATTACATTTTAATCTGAAATTTATAATTATGCTTGCTTTTTCTTTTTTTTTTTTTTTAACAGCAAAACTGACTATGTTCAAAAGGAGACAGGCAGGATGGGAGGAAAGTGAGTTAAACAATGGGGGGGAGGGGGTTACTGTTGCATTTTTTGTGCGATATTTTTTCAGCCAGCAAGCTTGTGGCGCAGATGCAGCGAAAAGGAAAATAAAATACTTGAATGGGGTAAGTAACCTCAAGACAAAAAATGTCTAAGGGCTATGCAAGCATAACTAGGCAGTAAAGAACCAGTGATATCTATACTAAAGAAAGCTGGTGACACCTTGATTCTTTGATCTGTGAACTGTGTGACAGGCTTGCAAACGGATAGTTTATTATCTGGGAGGTGAATAGCAAAGTCCTACAGCGTTTCACAGGGTTAATATGTATAAAACAGCCATTTAGATGTGCGCTAGGAATAGAGCGTGGGAGGAGTTTGCTTCAGCATGCAAGGAAGTTGTACGTGCGTCTGTGTCTATATGTATGTCTATGCGTATGTGTTTGTGTGGAGAACTGCGCGGTACCCAGCTGGTCACAACAGCTGCAACTGAGAAGATCCGTACCGAAGCTGACCATGGAATTGCCAAATCCTCTTAATTTACCTTCTGATGACATTGAAGGTGGCCCAAGCCCGATCAAGACCTTGTTCTTATTTTTGCAGAGGATCGCTATCGTTACACTCCATTTAAATTCAGGAATAAGCATCTCATGACGCCATGCTCCACCGCATCGGAACTGTATGAGCAAGGCGGTCTTGCAGAGAGAGGGAGAGACAGAGAGGGAGAGACTTCCCAGGCTGAGAAGAAAACGAGACACTATCTGGTTTTGTTGTCTGTGGGTTGATTTTTTTTTTTAAAAGAAATCTGCAGCTTGAAGGTATTGGAGCAATGTTTCTGTAAGCCTTGTCTCAACAGCAATAAATTTATTTGTATCAACAGCAGAGCCAGATAATTCTGCTGTTGTTCTTACAGGGATCTGTTGTTTCATGGATCACATAGGGAATTCCAAAGAGCAACAATCTTCGTGTTACCTGACATTATATGAGCTTAGTCATCCAAGGCAAATAACTTGTCTTTGAAAGGAGCTTACATCTCACCTAAGCTTATTTAAGTGGGCAGTCTTTCCTCAGGTGCAGACACTTGATTTCTTTTCTTTCAGTCATTTTTGAAAGTATGTTTGGCATGCAATGTACTATTGATGTGTGGTATTTTTATGTAGTTACTTTTTTTGGTTTCTTAAGAGGTCTCTTTTTGTTAGACACAAGTAAATGTGAAACTGCAAAACAGTAATTATTGATTCAGGGATAGCAAAGACCTTTGAAAGCATGTTGGTATGTGATGAGTACAGGGAGACTACCTGGATTTTTCCATCATCATTACTCCACATCCATGTAACTCTGGAATAGTCAAAAGCCAGTCATGGTAATATTTGGAAATAAAATTGACAAAAACGTTGCTCAGATAAATGAACACTAGCATGATAAAGCATTAGGAACTTGTTTTTTTCGAATGATATTATTCTTGAAGCAAAAAAGAAAGAGTTCATTGAAGTGAACAGTTACAACTGGATACAAAAATATTTTGCAAAGAAAAATATACTTACAATGGAAATCAAGCAAAAAAAGTTCTTATACCTCAGCTGTGAAAATAAAACTGTGAAATACTCAGACTTACATTATTGAAAATAATTCAGTGATTAAAAATCTGAAATGAGAAAAAAAGTAGAACAACGACTTTACTTGCCTGATATGGTAATTGGGTAATAAGATATATTTTACTGCAAGTCAATTTCCTCATTCCACTTAGAAGTACAATATAGCTCTGGCAAAGTAGCATCTTTATGGTCCTATGGATTGACATCACAAAGCCGTGGTCTTCTTTTGAAATCTATGGAGCTGTGATAAATCTTCATGGCTCTGTATTCTAAAAGAAGAAAGGATTAAAGAAAGATTTTCAAGAGTGGCATATTACCTCTTCTACACTATTTGAAGATGAAAGGTTTGCATTATGGTCTAGCAGTTATCAGTTTTTCTTGGGATTAATAATTAAATAGAATTTATAGCAACAGGAAAATAGTGTTACGGTATAAAGATTTAAACAATGGAAAACTGTTTAAACCACTGGGCTTGAAAATGGAATTATAGGCTATGATTATAAACAGTATGTATAGAAAATCTTCCTTTAAGATATATGTTTTCTAAATTGTATCCTACATCATCACCAGAGAGAACCACAGAAAAAAAAAAAAAAATCTTAATAGAACTATCTTTGTTTCTTGATATATAATGTCAAATGTGTTATATAAGACACTGTCATTCACAGATGCAGATCACGGTTTATCTGGCTGAGTTGCCATTCTCTAAGAACAGCGTCTATGATTAGTACTGCTCTCCTTATAGCTCCAGGACTCTTCATTTGGATCTCACTTAGGAAATTTTGGAATAAGTCATCTCTGGGAGCAACAGAAGAAAATAAGACCCAGCTAGGGGCGGAGGCTGCTTGATGCAAAACAGTAAGTGTGGTTTGGGTTGCAAGGACTGGTGGAAGAAAATCCGTGTTGTTTCCATGATAAAATTGGGCAGGTCAGAGGTTTTCGCTTGCTTGTTCTCTTGTTTTTCAAGTTAACTGGGAAATATTTCATACATGCAGGCTTTCGGGATCATTCTACAAGCAGGCGGAAACTACACGATTTCAGTGGATATAAGTGTTGATCCCCCATGTTATGTGGCAATGAATTCTCCCACTCATTTGATTTCCAAGGTCCAGTGCAGCAATATATGAGGTCCTTATGTATTCCTGGACCCCTAGGCTGAACACAGTTTTCTGTTTCCAGGTTTACTGAAGGTAAAAATTCACAATGAGGAAGTAGGTTCATCATCATTATAAATATTTTAAGTCTAACCTTTCTTCATATTCTACTCCTGTTTAGCTTTGTAAAAGGCTGTGTTCAATGTGTTGACAGCAGCAAAAATTTGGTGAAATGCTTTGATTAAACTACTAAGGCAAGAGTTTATTTTATTATCTATTTACTTTATTATTTATTATTTTGTTTTGTTTTCCTTTGTTTCTTTTTCTTTTTTTTTTTTTTCCCAGAATTCATAATTTAGTCTAATTCTTCTCATTTGGCACAAAGAGTGGATGCCAAGAGCTATTATCCTCCCTTATTTATCAGTGTATCAGAGACTAAAAAGTCAAGCAGAGACAACGAGTTGTTCACAGTAACCCCAAATTTTTTTCCAGAGCAGAATACACTGGCTCCATTACCAAGGGATACCTTATACCTAAAGTTAATCCAAGTTTAAGTATGACAGGGCTCAATAAAGCCACATCAAAGTTGTATGCCAAATTCCTGTTACAAAAAGTCATTGAAAGTTAACATGAATTTTTATGAGGTACTATTTCTTCCATAAAAAAATAAACCAACAAATATGAAACAGAATTTAATTACCACATCTAAATATGTATGGAGGTAAAATGATTACAATGCATTGATTATAATATGTTTAATTTAGCAGTCTATTATTAATGTCCCACATAAAGAAACTTGAAAATTAAAGTTCATGACACTAAGAACACATTTGTCAAAGATTCAACTATAACAATTTTAAGATATTTTAAATAGTCTTATAAACTTGCTGTCTCTTTCACATCCAGGCTTGCAAATAGAGGATTGTGTAACAAATCATCCTCCCACATAAGCTTATTGCTTTACTGTTGTTTTTCTTCCTAAGCTGGTGACAACCACCTCAGAAAAACAGGTTTACAGGGAGTTCAAAGGATTCCAAATAGGCGTGAAGAAAATGTCTGAAGAGACTTCAAGGTCTATGTCATGCCATGGAAATGAACATATATTCCTTGATCTAAAAGTAAAGCCAAAGCCATCCTCACGCACTCAGTATTAATGGTCTAGTTCTTTATTATGCTTGTGAATTATCCACACGTAGGAGAAAGTTGAGGTTTCTACCCAGATAGTCAATTTGTTCCAGTCCACATCTTTATTTCAGCTGAAGAAACCTATTATTAGCTCAAACAGCAACTTACCCAGTTGAAAACACATGTAACATTTTAGTAATCTAGATTTATGTCAGGTAGGTCATGAACCTTTATCGTATTCCTGTGGTAAATAACATAAATAAGCAGAAAAGCTGTTGACCACTTGTATTGAACTGGCTCCCCTATTTCAGTTTGAAGACAGTTTAAATGAAGCAAAAAGAGGAAAGTGTGCATAAAGCTGTAGAAGCCACAACAAATTGATTTTTTCCACTGCTTTTGTTATCTCATGGAATTTCCACAACGAGAGAGCCAAACATAGTTCCAGTTGAGACTTTTCCTTCTATTTTAAGGAGAAATTACACACTTACCAAAAAATATCTTGCACATATCCAAAGTCTAAACAAGTAACTGGGTAAACACTTTGCTAAAGCAACAAAATAAATATTTTTCTGCTTATATTTGTTGTTCATTTGTTTGCAGTAGCGTTTTGCCATCTTCCAACTCACTGAGTCGGCAGTTTATATAGAGTTCTCTCTCTTGAACAGATTGCACTTCTCAAAGGATTATCTGTTTTATACCTGAAAGTATTACACAAAGGCTTATAATTAAGGGCATGATTTGTGAATCTAGGCCAGCAAAAACTTTTAAATCCCTGGCATCTGCAAGCTTGTGTGTCATAATTCCTTCAGTAGTGTGGGCAGTATCTCCAATCTTACTTTCCTTCTTGGACTTTCTTAGATTATTTAAAGCTATCTTACGTGTTTAGATCTTGCTTTGCTATGTGCAGTACAGTCATGTTCTCAGGACATATCTATACTGCAATCAGAAGTGTGACTCCTACATACATAAGCACACCTGTGGTAGCTTTTCCCTAGCTGGCTCAAATACCAAGAGAAATGCTGCAGCATTTCAGAAGTGACTGTGTTTGTCCTCCTGAGCCACTGGATATTTAAATGACTGGCCCACCTTTTTTACCTACTACTTATATTTGACTTAGAATGGCTGAATGTGTGTGGATTTTGAACATATATGCTGTGGTCGCACTTGTGCTTTTAGTATGGCTTTAACCTGAGTTAAACTATCATTAGAAATATGCACCTCCAACTGTCAGTTCATCTCATGCTGAAATATGAGACAAAGGATGAAACACCATCTGCAAGGTTTTTTTCCTCCAGTGACTGTAAGGTGAAAATGATTAGCATAGATGATTAGCTTGGACCAGCTGTCTTACTTTCAGTTGGATAAAGTTAGATAAGGTTAACTTCATCCTGAATGATTAGTTTATTTCTTTGCTGAAATGAATATTGAAGGTGATAAGGCTATTTAGAAAAAATCTGATTTCCACTGGACAGATGGGGATAGTCTTGCTTTTATCACCAGCATCCCCAACTGCCCACCACCTCAAGCAGAGCCACGACTTGAGTTCATGCATCCAACACCAAAAAAAAAAATATTTGTTTCCATCTGGATCAGTTCCTTCCTCTGGTCAGACACTTGTGCTTCTACAAAGAAAAAGGATTGAGCAACCTTAGAAGGACATAAGGAAAAGGGGGATTGCTTCTGTTCACAACTGCACAGATGTATGCTAGAACAAAGTGACTGTAAAACCATGGTCTCAAAAATACTCTTCATTGACATTCCTTCTTGGCTGGTGTAAGTGTTCCAGCAGTGAGTATGCTGTCTGCTATGAATCCCAGCCGAGGAGCCTGACTTTCCTCCATTTAATACCGAGAAAACTTTAGGGCCCTAAGTCAGGCTTGCAAATTCCAAGTCCAGAGAAGGCACCTGACTTTCAGGCACTGCAGCACTGAGCATCGCGATCCCACGGCACCTTTTCTGAACCAGAGCCCTATAGCGACCACACTTTTCCTCCTGAGTTGTTGCTGATGTGGGATTGGATCCAGCTTTGGCACACTTGTCTTGTTAAACGTCATGAAAGAGGATACCAAGTCATCACTGCTCCTAGTTGTATATTGTTTAAATGAAAATCCAGATGCTGATTTCCTCTTGGCAGCAAACTCCTTTGGAAGAGCCTTCTGGACCCTGAAGCAGTTCCTCTGAGTGCTCCCACAGCTGCATATGAACATTCCCCACCAGCCTCCCACCTCTCCATGTCAGCTCTTTGGACTGCAGTTTCACTTTTTAAGGAGGGACGGGTAGGCACCCATGCAGAAAGGGACCCTGAGTGCAGAAAGACATCAAAGTTTTACAAAGAAATATATTTGTCCAGTCATTCACCACCACCCCCGAGCATACATACACATGATCCAAAAACAGAACAAAAATTTGATAGAACAGGGGATTCTGTTGTAGAATTTTTTTTTTTCATTTTCATTTTCTTTTCCCCATCGCCCCCCCCCCAGGAAAGTGTTTCTGGAATAGGGGAGCATATGTTCTTTTCTCTTTCTTTGGCGTGACATTATGTTCCAAAAAATGAAAAATTCTGGAACTTTGCTAGTGTGAGATTTTATTTAACACATTCCCATTTTAAACAAATCTGCTAATTTTTTATTATGAAAAATATTACTTTGTCTTAGTAAGTCAGGTATGACAGCCACCCCCAGCCATAACAATTATTTTTCATTATTTACAGAATGTATTTTAAAAAATAACTTGTAATTAGGTTAGTGAAGCAGTTTAACAGACTAAGCATATATTGAATGAGTGAGCAGAAATGTTTAATGTGGAATGATTTACAGGGAGACCTACATTTAATTTTTTCTTCCAATGCAATGTTCTATAGTCTTAATCTTTCTACTTGCATATGTCAAAATAACAGAAGTTAGTCTTTAAAATGAATAGAAAAGCACAACAATCCACATTCCTTCTCTGAATATTCCTACATATGCTTGCAGGTGTCTTATATGTGTGCGTGTTTATGCAGGTGTTTTGTGTACGTGTGGCAATCAATATAAATATTTCTGATGGTGGGAGTTTACAAGGAATGTGACTTATATACACAAAATATTATGTGTATGTTTGTTAGCATCCATTTGTATGAGCTGGAACACATGAACCAAAGCACTTTAATCTACAAAGATATTCCACACAACACAGCTTGGTTGCCATAGCATTTATCATGCAAAGTCTAGCCCCAGTTCATTGCTGAATTAAATAATACATCTCCAAGGACTTATATATTACAGCACAAATTCTGTAATACATTCTGTGGCAGAGAACCCATGTCAATATAGCAGCCATTCTCACCCCACCAACCATGGGCTTTTTTTTTTAATGTATTCTGTCATGTCTGGAATGCAGAGAGCAGCAGATCTTCTGCCTGTTATGTATATGCATTTCCGAATTTTTGGCTCCTTTTTGCTTAATTTAGAGCTTAATTGAAATTGCTTTTTCTATAGCTCCCTCACCTTCATATAGCTAAATAACGGGCACAATTTTCCTCATTCTCTTACATAATGTGTGTTCTCTTCAAATCAGAATCTGCATTATATTTTCATAGGGCCATCAAATGTTAAAGGCCAGTCAGCTCTCCTCTGACACTTTTGTAATCAGGAAGACCTGGCAACTGGGATCACAGCCTTGGTTGTGGGAAGTCTAGGTTCAAGCTGCCATTCTGCCTCAGATGTCCTGTATGGCCTTTGGCATGGCCATTAAGAGTATCTAAACATCAGTGCGTGGTACTCATCTTCTGTAATGATGGACAGACATGTATCATGCAACAGCACTGGAGAGAACAGCATTAAAATCTGCCCTTCCCTAGGACTTAGGCATAAAAAGGCATGTCTACGTAAGGAAATGAAGCACAAACCAGAAACAGTCAGGATGACACTAACACGATCTCTAGGTTTTCATGGTGCATCCCTCCATGCACATTTTAAGAGAAAACTGCGAACACTACAAAGTTTTGGACTGGAATTCAATTCTGAAAAAATTTGGGCCATGTTCTGCATCATGTAAGAAAGCTGGTAATAAACTTAGGTGAAGAATGCCTAATATCTAGACCCAAGTGAGAGCTAGGCATGCTATAGGTCTGAACTATTTGTACTGATCAAGACAGAAACATCTGGTGTCTCAAGCAGGAGATGGTTCTTGGACTGCAGGAGTGCTTCTGGCTTTCACCTCCTAAATTCTGCCACTCTGCCATGTCAAGCATCTGAATGATTTCTCAGACAACCGTAATTTTTAATACGTGTGTCTGTCAGTACAAACTGAAATGCGGCAAAAGACCTATACTGGTGTTTTGTATCACATTATGATACAGACGACATAATTTTGTTTTAAATGGGGAGTTTATCTTAGAAGTGGTTTCTTTATATGAGACAAGAAACTCACCTGCTGAAAGATGTGGTTGGGAAGGAGAAGGAAGCACAAAAAAAGTCTGTAAATAGCACTGCGAAAGAATGCTCCTTGGACATATTAAAGGTTCATTACACAGATTAAAGGATTGTTATTATCTAGCAGCAACACGTGTGTTTTGCCAGAGGTTTAGAAAACTTTTTTCACCTGAATGGCACGGAATAAGATTTATGAGAGGGGAATAGCATCTTCTGATTATACCAGATGAGACAGCAACAGACATCAGTTTGGAACATTAATTCTGACAGGCACAGAGGCTAAGCAATACTTGGAGCTGTTGCGTTGAACTAGGTTGTGTTCCCAGATGTAACCTTATGTGACCTCAGTTAATGTATTTTAAAAAAATGCAAGAAATTTTGCTTTCTTCTCTTCTGTAACATGAATGTTGTTGGCAAGCACAGAGTAACAGTTTTGAAGTGGACAAGCCGTAGGATAGACACAGATTTAGACTTTCTAGTCTACTAGCCCAGTATGTTCTCCTATAAGCTATAGGGGAAACCTATGCTCAATCTCCTATTAGTACCAATAAACTGGTACTGAAGAAGAAGTTGTCAAACTCACATGTGCTGCAGAACATGTCACTGAAACACGTTGAGAGGCAGGGATATCAATCACTTCTGCCTATTCTCTACCTTTTATTACATATTTGGAGGTGGAATGTGGACAAAAAGAACAACTTAGAGTCAGATATCTAGGTTGTGGAAGTATAGTAAACCAAGAGGAGTGCTGGAAGTTAGGAAAGGAGCAGGAATAATGGAGCAGCAATACTATTGACTTCTTATTTAATTTATATTTTAGGGTTTCATCTACATAAAATGATTATTCTTACTACCCATAATTTCATCAAAATTATTTCCAGTTCTGCTCTTAAAATGTGGAACTGTTGATCTGACTGTTGATTTGTCTACCTTCTTTGAAAAGACACAATCATTTGTCAAAACTTATAGTTAATTTTGTATTGCTTTTATTTATCCTAGCTATTGTCTATAAATCAGAGCATACTGATTTATATGAAAGCCAGCTAACACTGATAATTGCCCAATAATCTTAAATTTAAAAAGGAGCAGAGTGTGAAAGAAATATAGTTAATTGCATCCAATGATATCATTAAGCCAAGCAGTGCAGGTTCAGACATCCCTCTGCACACAAGAGGGAAGAAATGAAAATGCTAGGTGAGAAAAACGTGACAGAAATAAGATCTAAAATAATGTTGATGGCACAGCTTTTTAATAGATTTCTCTATTTCACAATGTAGATTAGTTTGTGTTCCTTCGTGGTGGTTCATTATAAACTTGTGTCATTGCTCCTTCTGACATCATCTTGTCATTTAAAGAGCAGCTTTCCGGTAGTCCAAAGAGAGCATCTTAAAATAGTCATGCAAACGTGGTGACAGGAACAAAGCAGCAGATCTGAAATATTCAGTGCCAATCATTTGCATTCCAGCTGCATAGTGTATAAAACATTGTAAACATTTGCTTGGAAACATTTGTGTGTGATACATATAAACAATAAAAATAAAATTATTCTTTAAATAAGCCCACTTGCTGAATTGTTTAAAAACAAGTGGGGGAAAAAATTGTGGTATGTGTTTAAAATAAGACATTTTACTAAGAGTCATTTTATCAAAGCTTCTGAAAGAATGGGAGAAAAGCATTTCTGTATTCACTCTAACCTCAGACAAAATTCTTGGTTATGATGTCTGCTCCTCCTTTCAAATCACAAGGAATGAAATAAAGCCTTATTCATACATACAAAGCCAAAATCAAGAGCATCCAAGAATTGGTCACTTAGTAGAGTGTAAACTGTATTGATATGCGTGCTAGTTTTCCCTACTTGGTGAATTTTGTAACATGGTAAAAAAAATGAGGGACAATAATTTTCTCCAATAAATCTTCATTCTAACCAGCTACATAAAACAGGCAGGAAGATCATCTTTTTACTGACAAATGTATTACTGATGATGAGTAGCCTCTGAATTTCCCTTTCAAAGCCTCATAAAGGTTGTGTGGAATAAAATGGCTATGTTTGTACTGCCATGGATGAATCCCAAGCTCATTTTGCCAGCCCATAAAGAATTAATCTATAGCATTTGGAGGATTACTGAAGCTTTTAATCTATCAATGTTTTTTAAAAAAAAAAAAGTTCAGATTCATGTAATCTCAATGTCCTGCAAAGACATTTCTCGTTTTATAATCAGCCTTAAATTCAGACTAAAGAGTTTTGATGTTTGTTTTTTAAACGCATCTGTACTTTTCTTATATTTTTGTCTTGAAATAGTGGCTGTTCATCATACTATAGCCAGGCCTAGAGTCTTTAATGGTAATCAGGTTTTGTTAAATTGAGTTAAGTTAAGTAATAATCACTTCTTAATTTAAAAGATTCAAAGGCAATAAAAATTCACGTACTGTGAGCCATGAATTCCTTTCTTACATTTTACAGTGAAATTTTTCTAAAGTCTCTACATATATATTGAGGTGGGGAGGGGGTTACCTCTTAGGCTAAGATCAAAAGCATCATTGCTTCCATGTGAATGTATCAATGAGGAAAAACAATGAAAGTTTTAGCCACATGAGGAGCTAATGATGCAAGGCTCCGTAGCCAGATGACAACCATGCAAAGCAACCAACATGCACAGTGATATTTTGTGTCCATAGGAGATATGGGCAAATGTGTCAGAATGTCTTGGCAACAGAAATTAGTATTTATACTTCATATATCAACACAGCAGTTAGATTCCATCAAAAGGAATGGGTAAAGTATCACACTAGATGCCCACCAGTGTGAGTCACAAGGGACTTTCCTCAGATGGGTGTAGGGTCTGTTTTGAGGTAAGGAAAATTGGAAGAACTATCAATCAGAGCAGTTTTACTTATTTATCTCAAGGATAATGTCAACATTTACATCAATAAATATTTAAATACCTAGTTGTTTTACTGTCTGCTAAAATCTTAAGTCAGTGTTTCCCATTGAAAGCCCAAGCTATGTGTCCTTTGAAAAAGAAGAGAGGGTTCGAGATGCAGTAATATGATATTTCCATTCATGACATAGGAATATAATTATTTCACTTGGAAAGCAGGGGTTAAGAATGAGGGAGTTCAAAAAGTATGTCAGGGTTAGGACATGTAGGGGAAAATGGATTTTGATTTTTGATCATGTATATTGTATGCAGCAAAGGGGTTGTTAAGATATTTCTGCATAACTTTTGCAATCATTTTGCATTCACTGTGTATTTCTAAAAAGTCAAAATTAAATGGTTAAATAATAATCTTCACAGGTTTTTTTTTTTTTTATTCAGCATGCTCTTTATAATAGATTTGTGCATGCATACAGTAGTAATTAATTATTTCTTTTTATTTTACAAGAAAATGTTGAGTTAGACCTTGGGGTCTTCTTTTTCTCCTTTCCACCCCACCCTCACCCCCTCCCCCCCGACAAAATGTAAAGACCTATACTCATTTTCAAAATATATAAGAAAAATGTTATATCAGACATTTAGCACAACCACTCCGAAGACCATCTTCCTGATATAAATATTTCGTATGCAGATCATCTTTTATTTCTACAGACTATACATAATGATTGAAATCAATTGTTGTGATCCAAACCTACACCTGAGTTTTTCTCATCTCATAATATACAAAGAAATATTTTTTGGTGGTTTGTTTTACTAAACCATAGTAGCTGATTTGAATGATTCTAACAAAGTTGTTAGACTGTAAAACAAAAAGTATGTTATAGAACTTTTCATCATACACAAAAAAGCTATTTTATTTACTTTATTGCTTACAGTCAAGTGTTTTTTCTTAAAATATAATTTATACCTAAAACGAAACCTGAAATATCCTAAGTTATTCTTCAGTGACTGATCTTCTGTTGAGCCTCTATTCTTGGCCTAGCATGAATGAAGTTCTTTTGGAGTTTCACCTCTATGTGGGAAGCCCTGCAATCCTTCCAGAGGCAGATGGCCCCAGTGACAATTATTAATGTCTCTTTACTGCCCGTGATTCTGAGGCAGCACCTATAGTGTCTCTTTCTCTTTTTTCTGTACTTTAGTTTGCTATTTAGTTTTTAGTTTGTCGTGCTCTTTCTTTCTTTCTGTCTCTCTCTCTCTCGTTAGCTTTCTTCTTTTTCTTTCTTTCTCTCTCTTCCTTTCTTTCTCTTTCTTTCTTTATTTATTTCTGCCTGCCCACTCACCCTCTCCATCTCTCCCTCTCTCTTTTGATTTAGCCTGTTTAATCAAAGCAGATTATTTAATTTATTTAATTCATTTCATTCCTGGTACTGGTTAGTTCTCTCTACAAGACCCTCTTTTCATCTGTTTAGAGGCCTAAAATGACTGGAAACTAGTTGCTTAATCTGCTGAAATCTGTTCTGCCATGGGGAAGAAACACTCTCTCAATCTACAGCAGACACAGATTTCTGAAAGCTATTCAACACACAACTTGTTCTCAGAACAGGTCTCTAAGAAAAGGGAAGCTGGAGAGAGGCCGCGTCTCCTTAATACGTCAGTAGGGGCTTTATCAGATCAGCCAAGTGGCTGTAGAGACTCCCTTTTGATTGAATTATTTATTTAGTGTTCTGGTTTCCCAAAAACTCACCAGCCAATTTAAGTCCTGTCCTAACTCTAAGAAAATGGAATGCAAGGAATGTGTTATATCAAGGCTTGTATATGGTCTGCTTGCTCAGGAGGAAGAAACCTTGTGGCTAAGCAAGGAATCAAAGAAATTTACTAAGACATCTATAGTCAAACTGAAATTTATATCAATTCCCCCTTCACAGGTGTAAGTCTGTATTCAGTCTGATACAAGCTCTCAAATGAGCTCATCTACAATATTTAATATCCTGGTCTTGCATAGCTTTACATTTATTGCTATGACAGTGAAGAAACCTGTGCCGTTATCCAAGAGACAATTAGTATAAATATAAACAGCAGCAATTAATCCATCATTTCTAACCTAACCCTCAGCAACTCCTGGCACCAATTAAATTACCTGTGGAACCAATATTTCAATCATAGTCAGGGTAACAGATAAGGATGGGTTCATTTAAAAGAAATGGAAGAGAGAAACACACAAACACTCTCCACCAGCACTGTGGAGTACATGCGCTTCCAGTCATATGAGAGGAGAAAAGCAACACTGCCACAGAAATTCATTATCTATGCATCCAACCATGGAAGAAGCCATAAGCAAATCTGATTGGAACACCTTGACACCTGTCACAGATTTTCCTACACTGAGAGTGCTTAATTGGTTTGTTCACTGTATTAAAGAGAAATTCACTTTTTTTAGGTTCTTCAAAGAAATACAACAGTCTTTACTTGATTGCTATCTTTCCCCGACATGAGCAGGTTGAGAAACTGAGGAGGAATGTGTTACAGTCATCTATAGATCTTTGGTATCATACAGCCAAGGACCCAGCCTGGTACTTTCTGATGTACCTTGCTACTTTTCCACTTATTAGCAGTGGATCCTGGCACCTCTATGGATGATGAGAAAAATTAACTTCTTCAACAAATGTCAGAGCAAGAAATGTGCATGGGTGGCTTTCCCAGCTCAAACTTGATGTTGGAAAGGAGGCAAGATATGCTCAGAAGTTGTGAGCTTTTTTCTGACGAGGATTTTGAATAAACCCTTTTTCTACGCGCTCCCATCAAAGATTCTGGGCTGAAATTTTTTGTGAGTGGAGCAATGCATTTCCATACACACACTTAGAAATTATTTGGTTCATATATGTTGTTCTCACACTCGGGAGTATTTCTTCTTCCTCTGGACATTAGACCCAAAATGTGCGTTTCCATTTATCCTCACAAGAATGTTGAAATGAAATTCAGCAAATATCATCACAGCAGTATGACTCTAATACTCTTGATGCTTAGACTTGATGAAGCTGTTGTTAGGGAAAGCAGTCCTCCTGCTGGATTTTGCTTCAGAAAAATGGCCATATGGCTTCCATGGAGAAAAACTGCTTTGAAGCAGTTTATACTATCTATTTTAGGAAAAAAAACCCACAAAAACAAACCCCCCAAAAAACCTTCAGTGACAGGGAGTTAACAGGTCTTTGAGATACCTTGCATTACCTGTCATCTCTGCAACCAATACCACCAGCAGCTTCTGACTATAGTAATCAGTGGTAGTGAGTCTAGATTACATATGGTTGTGATTACATATGAGTCTAGATTACATATGCTCTGGAGAACAAGTCTTATGAGGAGCG